>NW_024067583.1:370432-418688 GCF_015533775.1 Penicillium roqueforti
TTTTTTAATTTTGGTTTTTCATTTTGTTTGTTTATTTGTTGTTTCTACTTCCCGATGCTTTCATTTGGCCTTTCTTGGGGTTTGGGCTTTTTTTTTTTGGCCCCCCCCTATTTATTTTTATTTTCCCCCCCCCCCCAATGCAACATTGGATTTGCACTAACCCTGAAACAATATAGATGCCCAACCTCCCGGTCCACACTAAGTAATATCGCAAAACACAATGAGGATTGGGCCAATTGCAAACATGAAATGATGCAACATGAACTATGCGTATCTTCCTTGCAAATGTAGAGTACTCAAATCAGAATCTAAAATAAGCAATTTCGTTCATGTACAATAGCCACCACGAGAGCAACAAGTCTCCAAGGATCGCGTTTATATGTACAATGTATACAGGAAGTACGAAAGGCAATATAGTAAACTTTTTCTTAACAATTGAAATACCTGGAGTTTTCATTGATTTGGGCTCATGCCCAGAGCTAGTATCCGAAAGTTGAAATCCCTCAAGCGAGTTAAGGTCGTCGGTATCATTTCATGTCCGTAGACATAATGTACAACCAGGAAATTGATGGAAGAAAAAAAGAAAACGCAGAGCCATAACGTGCCCGTCCCATAACCCCATTATCGTGTCAAAGAACCAATCCGCGCCGGAAAAGAAAGCAAACAAAACCCGCGAAAAAAAAAAGAAACCCTTACAGCTCCTGGCTGCCCTTGCCGGCCTTGGGAGTCTTCTTGGGGAGAAGGTCTGAGATTCATGTTAGCATGGTGGAAAAGAAACGATTGGTTTGAGAGAGAACGTACTCTGGTGAATGTTGGGGAGAACACCACCCTGGGCAATGGTGACGTGACCCAGAAGCTTGTTCAGCTCCTCATCGTTGCGAATGGCAAGCTGGAGGTGACGGGGAATGATACGGGTCTTCTTGTTGTCGCGAGCGGCGTTTCCAGCCAGCTCGAGAATCTCAGCAGCGAGGTACTCAAGAACAGCAGCGAGGTAAACGGGAGCACCGGCACCGACACGCTGGGCGTAGTTGCCCTTGCGAAGCAGACGGTGGACACGGCCAACGGGGAAGGCCAAACCAGCCTTGGAGGAACGACTGAAGATGTTGATGTCAGTATGAAACGCATATGTAAGAAGCGAAATGTAAACAACTCACGACTGCGCGTTCTTGCTGCCGCTAGCCTTGCCGCCGGACTTTCCGCCAGTCATTTTGATGGTTGGATTTGAAAAAGGGGGGGTTGGGGAAAGAAAAGAAGTTGTTTGTTGAAGATGAAAAGCTTGGGTTATGGTGTAAAGTCGCAAGAGCAGTTGGGAGAGCGTGTGGAAGCGAAGGACCTTTATAAGGACGCGGTGAGGGTGACGTTGGGACGGCATCAATGGGCCCTCCAGATCACGGCCTCGCTTAGACATTGTAGCCAATGATCAATCAGATCAGACCTTCCGCTTTGGGAATGATGTGGTAAGATAAGGCCATTACCATACCGGACAGTCAGCTGACTGTGATCCTACCCCACCTTTCCCGTCTTTCCCACCTTAAGACGCGTCAATGTCGGTTTAATCATACAGATCATACCAGGCTCTTACCGTATTGAAATTCGTCCTCCTTTGCACCCCCTCCAGGATCAACTGACCTTTGGAACACGAGTATAAAGACGCTGTCTCCCCTCGTCACCGCGTCTCTCTAACTTACCCTTCCACATTCCATCTCTGTTTCCCACCCACACGCTTCATCCATCTTTACTTCAACTCTTCCAACTCTTTTTTTCCCAACCAACCTTTTTTCAAATCCACATTCAAAATGCCCCCTAAGGCCGCTGAGAAGAAGCCCTCCACCGGTGGCAAGGCCCCCGTTGGCGGCAAGGCCCCTGCTGAGAAGAAGGAGGCTGGCAAGAAGACTGCCACCACTGCCACTGGCGAGAAGAAGAAGCGCGGCAAGACCCGCAAGGAGACCTACTCTTCCTACATCTACAAGGGTGAGTTGATTCCTGAACGCGACATCAGTCTTCAAAGAAAAACCACGCGTCCATACTGACTCCATTTTCAGTCCTCAAGCAGGTCCACCCTGACACTGGTATCTCTACTCGTGCCATGTCTATCTTGAACTCCTTCGTCAACGGTATGTTTTCCTCTTCGCGAAATGCACGCGTTTACGCGTTCTTCCACGTCACGTTTTCTAACTTCATTTTCCAGACATTTTCGAGCGTGTCGCTACCGAGGCCTCCAAGCTGGCTGCTTACAACAAGAAGTCCACTATCTCGTCCCGGGAGATCCAGACCTCTGTTCGCCTCATCCTCCCCGGTGAGCTGGCCAAGCACGCCGTCTCTGAGGGCACCAAGGCTGTGACCAAGTACTCTTCTTCCGCCAAATAAGCGGTTTCTTTACGTTTTCTTTCCAGCTTGCTTTTGTTTTTACTACCTCTTGATCTGTTATGGGCTCTGAGGTGGTCGGTTATGGGTGTTTTGCGGGTTTCTAATGCGTCATGGGATGGCTTGAATTTTCTTTTCCCCGATGGGTGATTTTTTTTTGAATGGTTACCACTCGATACGTGAATGCGGTGTAACATAACTCGGGTCTGGGGCAGGCATGGATTGGCCTCCCCTACTAGAACGCGAAATTCCAAATGCTTAATTGCATTGCATCATCATTCTATTTCTCTTTCCTGGTAAATGTTCCAAGCCAACTAAAAATGAACATGGGTGCCTTTCATCTCATGGTTTGTCTGTTATCTTACTCCATCTCATCTGAATCATCCAGCGCCTCAACTTCATCCAGAGCCTCTGCCCGACCATAGCCATGATCTGGCTGATGCTGACTGGGGAAGATGTGCACAATAGGCTGTCCAGGCGTGGATTGGATTCGTTTCTTCCAGTCGGCCCAATCGTCTTCGTCCTTGATAAGAAATCCAATCAACATGCTGGGGTCCATGTCCTTGATATGGATTCGCCGTAGTCGGCCGGTGTAATAGCTATCCAATTCCTCTTTGGTGTAGAGCCCATCTGGTCGGTATGATGTTGCAGGTCGGGTGGTATGCGGGTCAAGGAAAAAGAGGTGGCAGTCTTGAGCAGCCACGAAATAATGCGATGCCGATGGGCGTCCGCTGTCTTGGTCAGCACACGCTTTATATCAGAACAGACGCATGGACCTACCCTGCAATGCCAACGGATTGGGGATATGTCAGTGCGGCTCGGAGTCCATCCCAATACGCTGGGGTGACATTATCGATCCCCAGCCTAGTTCCAATCAAGATGAGCGTGGGTTGAATTCGGCCTGATCTATCGTGGGCCACGTGTGCAAATTTGTCTTCATAGACGTCCGATGTGTCATTGGTTACATAGACCCTGAGTTGGGGGGCCTCGCTTTGATTTGAAAGTAGCCTATCACCATCAGCATCACTCTATAGCTCGAGTTTTGGCAACACTCACTGGATACATTTAGCAGTTGCCGATGGCCCAAACCATTCGCCTGGGTATTTCCCGCATGATTCTGCACCGCGATCGACAAATTGATGTATAGAGAATGGAGCATCGGGATGATCAGCGAACATCGATATTAGCTTTGACTCCTCCTCCACTTTCTCCCCTCGACGCCAGTCTAGTATATCTGGTTAGCTCTTGTTGTGGTGTATTTTGGGGGCGAGGGTATGATCGGAAGGATCTCTCACCTCGTCCTAGTAGTAAAACTGAAAATGTGTTTGCCAAAAGGCTTTGTCCAGATCTGATCATGCAGCCCCACCCTGTATCTGATGTAAAGCCTTGGGGGTCCATCAGCTGACTTCTCAGACGTACTCCCAGTGTCATCGAGGATGTTGCTTCTGGTGTCTTTGTTCGTGGGATTGGTGTAAAGTTTGATCGATATGTGATCCATATTCTCGATCCAAAATCAGAGAGAAAGGCCTTGGGCCATTCTGTGTCATTCAATATGCTAGCATCGGGCTCTTCTGGGGAGCTGTGTGGGTTGTTGGCTATATGGGATATTAGAAGGTTGGTCTTGGAGTTATATCTTCACTTGAGCAAAACTCACTGTCCTGGTCACTGGGTGGTTGCGGGGGGGCATACTCTCTGCCTAGGCACCATATTGAAGCTGCAGGTATGTCATTTCTGGGTTCTGGGTCCCAGAAGTATTGTACTATGCGTTTGCACTTTTCCATGTCCACGGTCATGGTTGGTGCTGTTTTTCTGCCGTGGACTTGTTGTAGTTGAGGGTAGGTGAGTCAATGTTGGAGGTCAGTCAGTAGTAGATTATATATATCTCCTGGAAGATAACCCAGTGATTTGAAAACCAAGTGAGTCAACCCAGGTCACCATAAGAGGAACCGAGGAAAACCCCAAACCAAAAATAATAGAGATACGAATGACAACCAGTGAAATATCTAGACAAAAGAAGTTGGATCTTCCCTTTCTCAGGACATACGCAGGTGAGGGGGAAGTCTTCCGTCACGAGCCAAGACGTCACCGACCAACTCCTATGTATGCAATGAGTGTGTAAGTCTGCACTCTATACATTTACATTTACACTTGAAATTGTCATTTGAATATTAATAAAAACAATTAAAAAACAAGATCATTCTTATAGAATCCCCTATATTATTGTTACCCTTTGTAGAATATCTGTCACCGCCCGGACCCAAAGGCAAAAGAATGAATTCCCCCGTCTGCTTATTTTTTTCCCATCAACAGTTCAGATTCACCATCACCTATGGCCCGCCATGGGAAATTCAAGGCCCGTAGCAGGCGGGCACCACCGTGTAGAGGTAACCAGTGTGCTCCTGTTCTTCTGATGAATACTAACTTATTCAAGACCCAACGCCACACCAGTTTACCATGCAGGAAGAAGCTCAGAACACCGAAACCCATCAGCGTTCATGGTCAGATAGCAACCTTCGTCACAAAGCTGTTCACTTCGTGAGCGCAGGAAGCTTGAAGCCGACATTGGAACAAGCAGACGAGGACCAGACAAAATTGGACACGGACCGTGAAGAACCGAACACCGACAACACACCGGACAAAAAGACCGACATTGAGGTCTCGTTCTTCTTCGACTCAAAGGGACAAGGAGTTTTTCATACAGAGCACCCAGACCCAGTATTGCAGTCCAAATTATCGGACATAGACGACTCGAGTGAAGATGAGGTTGTGTTCACCGGCCGCAGGAGGAATACAAAACCCGTTCTCATCGAAACGCATCAGAACGAGATTGAAGAAATGGTGCAGACGAATACTGTTGCATTTATGCAGAAACCACAGACACCAACATTGGACTATACGTCCGGGGACCCCTCGCCCGCCGCTACACCTACAGACAGCCTTGAATCCAATACAGAGAGACCAGACTGGCCACAGAAAGAAGAGACCGACCCACTAGCCGACTATATTGCCAACATAGACAACGACTACCACGAGGTAGTGACCTACAGTGCAAATCTTGAACTAGAAGGTGGCATTGACGTCGAAAAAGCCGCAACTCAACTAGACCTGTCGGCTTCAAGCCATACAGGGTCCAAAATTGGATCACCAAGATCACTAGCTCAAATGCAAATTGACATCGAACATGATTCAATTTCAACATCAAGCGAAGACGACGAGGACGATATGGTCATCTCTGGATCAGACGAAGACACACTTGAAGATTTTGTGTTGCTGGAGGACCTGGCGAATGGATATTCTGGGTCCACCAAGAAGGGTTCCCGTTATGGAAAACCCTCATTTCAATCGGCGTCGGCACTGGCGGATGCTCTTGAGTCCGACTCGTATTTCGGGTTTGACGTAATGGACTTTGACCGGCCAAGTCTACGGAAAAAAAACAAGGGCAAGCAAGCCATCCCCGGCTCGGTACTATCGGATAGTGAATTCGAGCTACATGAAGTCTGGCAGAACGACCGGACCAAAAAGAAGATACGGAAGATGGAGCGGGCAGAACTCCGAGCGCAAGGACTACTGGGCAGAAAAGCTGGGAACCCAGACCTCAAGGTCAAGTATCCCAAGGAAATGAACATGGAGGAATTCATGACCGAGATTCGCTCATTCCTCATGTCTGCCAAAAATAGGTTCGTTTTATATCTGCTCATTCTCATTCACCTAGCTAATCCAGTATAGCCTGTCCTTGCCGCCCATGACCAAGCAACGCAGAAAGCTGATACATGAACTGGCCAATGCGCTGAACCTGAAATCACAGTCACGCGGCAATGGACTCTCTCGCTTCCCGGTCCTTAATAAGACGGCGCGCACCCCGCGATACACACCAAAGACTATATCTAACGTTGACGAGCTCTTATCCGGGAGGAAGTTCAACCGTCGGTTGTTCAAATCATGGGGCACGGAAGTGCCAAAATTCCCCCAACCCAAGCGTGGAAAGTCCGGTGCTGCTTCATATATGGATGGCGATGTGGTTGGTGCCTCTGCTCCAGAAATCGGAGCTGAAAACCGAGGGCGGGCTATGTTGGAGAAGATGGGATGGAGTACAGGTACTGCTCTGGGTGCCGCCGACAACAAGGGAATTCTGCAGCCTGTCGCGCAGGTCGTGAAGAACTCACGGGCTGGGTTAGGTTAGATCTTTGGGGTTGTGTGTGGTAAGAAGAGGAGGATTTCCAGCCGGCATATGCGGCCTCGTTCAACTAGAGAAAATATAAATGTAAGACTCGACGGCACCTTTTCATCTTTTCATTATTTAAAGAAGAAAAAAAGAAGAAGAAGAAGAAGAAGAACGGGAAATGAGCCTCACCTACGTGTTTGTTCCTAGTGTTTTCTCCCCTTCTTAGCAAGAGACCCTTTCAAAGGTTGTGCGTGATCGAGATCTCTAATATGATCGAATAATTTAGACTTGGATGTAAACGGAGCCTGGCAATTTGCACAAATAAACCCAGTGGGTTGATCCGCTTGTCTTGCGGCCTTTTTCGCCCGTTTCTGCTTGGCCTTGCCCATTTTGAGAGTTGGTGACTGCTCGGTGAGGTCCGAAGAGAACGGACGACCAGGGATGTCAGAGGAGTCTCCGGCACCCGTGGACAAAGAATCCATGTCGGTGCGGAGTCTAGTCTCGACATATTCCCTGGAGGCATAATCGTCATCGTGCGAAGACGTTGGGGAGCTTAGCTCGGAAAGAGGAATTGTTTCCTCTAGACCATGTGAAATTTCTCGATCCTCAGCATCAATGTCATGGCTCTCCAAGGAGGCATCTGATACCGCATCGACCTCCGAGGCAGCAGAAACCTTATATTCCCCGACATCAACGTCGTCAAGAGGTTTAGTTGCAACTGCATTGGTACCCGAGTCATCAGCAGACTCCAAATCCAATTCATCATTCTGCATTCGCATCTCCCAGCATAGCTGTTTGACTGCCTTCAAATGCTTCTTGCTACGTTCGTGCGCCTCGAATTGCTTCTGACTTTTGAAATATTTGTGACATGCCACACATTCAAAACTCTCGACTTCGCTCTCTTCGCTCCTCTCCTGGTCGTCATCTGCCACCGGTTGCTCTGATTGGGCCCACTCGGGGAGGACATGATCCCGCATCCTGGCTTGATTCACAGCTCGTGACCTTGCAGCTTGTGCAGCCACAGACTGGCGGAGGGTTTCTTGGCGTTGAGCTTCACTTTGGGCGTTGACTTTATACCGCGGGTCACGTTTCTTGACAAAGGCCACGAGAGACCTGACAGCATCGTTAAATTCTCGGATGCCTTCCTCCCGAAGACGTCTGTTCTCCTTTTCCATCATTCGTCGTACCCGACGATCAGGCGCTTCAGAATAGCGATGAGCATCTTTCCATGCGAATGATTTTTGGGTGGAAAATCCGGTCCATGCAGCATAGAAGGGTCGCACAACGGTCTCAAAATCATCGTCACCAGATCCAAATGATGGATATTCAATAGGATCTTGATTCTCCCACTGACAGGCCAATCTTTCTTCCACCACGAGCTGTTCGAATTGCTCTCGTAAACCACCAAAGAATCCGGTTGGGGAGTCGGAGAATTCCATTTGAGGACTGAACTTCGAAAAAAGTCTGAGGACATCTTCAGCTGTTGTAATCCGAACATTGTACGAGTGTTGATCGTCGGTGTTTCCGTTGGTCCCTAAAAATGCATCGCTATGGGAGTCGTACCATGCCCGTTCCTGGGGATCTGCTAGTACTTCGTATGCAGATTGGATTTCGGCGAACAGCTTAGTAGCCTCGTCAACATTCCCGTAATTTCGATCTGGGTGCAATATAAGAGCTTTTTTTCGATATGCCTTTTTGATCCTAAGAGTTCGTTTTAGTTATGTCCGTAACCACATATCCACATATCCATATGAACTTACTCCTCATCTGTTGCACCGCGTATAACACCAAGTAGCTCATAATAGTCGGTCTTCTGCTCTGTCTGTTCTGAAGCGCCAGAGCTCGCCTGGCTAGTGGAATGAAATTGGCCCATGGCGTTCAAGGATGAATACCGCAATAATCACCGGTTGTTTTTAAAGGAACTTAGTAATTCATTCCAAGTACCCCAAGCAAATCATTGGGAGCATAGAGCGAGAGTACTGTCTCAAGTGTCCATAAGCAGAGGAAAGGAAGAAAAAAAAAACATTGCGATGGAATTCAAGGGCTTGGCGCCTTCGATAACGAAAGCGGGGAGAAACATTTTCTCAATGACTTTTGTATTTTCCTGTTCTCCTGTTCTCCTGTTCCCCTACATGATCCCCTGAGTTTCTGATCTACCTTTTTAATTTGCTTCTTTACCTTCAACTACCGAGGAATGTAAACCGGTTGTTCTTCCGTTTTGATTGCCCTCTCCGTTGGTCTTCTCCAATATCGTCAATATTCCTCCAGGGATGGTTCGGTCTTTAAGCCATCTTCCAGACGAGATCCTGAATTCGATTCTACGTTATTCTTCTCCTCAGTCTTGCGCCGCCGTCGAACAAACCAACAGTCGATTTAAAAACGTAACGAATGAGCCTTTACTATGGCGTCACCATTGCCAGTCGCATTACAAATTCTGGGATGGGCGACATGATATGCCCCGGAAACTTGCTCGCCCAGTGAATTCAACCGATTGGAAGGCCCTTTTTGTCTTCAAGTATCAGGTTGACCGATCTGTCACTCGGCTTCTTGATAGTATTCTTGGTAGCCAGATCGGCCGGATCGAGAAGTTTCGCCGTGTTATCAATATGGGATACGATACAAAAGATACTCTTCTACGATATAGCTTGATAGATTCTGGAGAGGATTATCTGGCCAGAAGGTGGGCTACTAATTCTATGCGAGTTGGCATGTGTTTCCCTCAAGTTGACCAGTGCCTTGTGCCAATTACAAAAGGTACTATGCCCACGCGCTCTTGACTTGCCTACACCGAAACATTGCGATACCAGAGTGGGCGAAACTCAAACGCGGAGAACCCGTGTCACTCGACCGAGCCTTGGCTTGCTTTGATCTCTTTATACCCGAAAGTGGAACTGGGGATTTGGATGAAGTAGGTGTTATTTCAAGTCAACCCCCTCGACAGATCTATGCCTAACTCTGATCTAGATACGAGACTCTCTGGATGAGATCCTCGGCCGCTTTGTCGCATCTCACCCGGATCTTTACCTCTCCACTCCTCGTGAGAAGGCACTGGCCGTAGCATCCTGGCTAACGCTGAATAATCTCACGGGGATCGATCCAGAGCGGGAATATCATTCTTTAGAGCATAACTTTTTAGGACTGGCTCTAAAGCATCTAGGGCATAACTCTCTGCCGTTGGTGTCAGCTGCGATATACTGCTTTGTTGCGCAGGGCGTGGGCCTGAACGCCCATCCCTGTGGATTTCCGTTCCATGTGCATGTGATCATTACCCCTCAGCCGGGCTCAGATATCAATGGCAACGCTTTGAGTGGGGTGGGGCCAGGGAAGCCCCTTTACTTGGACCCGTTTCGGGGTGCTAGAGAGACTGATGTCTCAAATTTGCGCAGCCAGTTAACATTTTTGGGCATGTCCAACACGGACCAGATCGCAACTCTGGGTGAAGCATCCACTTCTGGCGTTATCTTACGCTGTGGTAAGAACATATTGAACTCGATTCGTGTCGAACCCCAAAATTCGACCTCGCGTGCCACCTCCATAGATGTTGTGAGCGCAAAGTACGCAGCACTATGGTCTGTGATGCTACTGTCGGACGATTCGAGGCCGATGGATCTACGCCATCAGTTGCCATGGCTCATGGAACTGTTCGCTACGGACTTTCCTTCTGATATATTTCTAGTCGAGCAGTACATCACACCTTTGTTTCGTGGCCTGTTCGAGTATGAGCATATACTGAAGAGTCTTCATGTGATGAGGGCCATGGATGAGGTCCCAAAGAAGATTCGGAGACGAACCGGTGGTAATGCAAATATACAATACAAGGTGGGCCAGATTTTCCGCCATCGTCGCTATCATTATGAGGCTATTATCACAGGCTGGGACTCGGAATGTGGCGCGGACGAACAGTGGATGACGAGAATGGGCATTGATCGATTAGAAGCTGGCAGGCATCAAAGCTTCTATCATGTGCTGTGTGTGGTTTTGTACTTGTATCCTCTTCTTGGCTAATGGCTAATTATGGATATCTAGTGTGGCGGATCGAAGTGCCCGGTACGTGGCTGAGGAAAATATTGGCATAATTCGGCCTCGCTTCACGGAATTGCCTGGAAGCTTGACTGCCATTGCGGGTAAGCATTTCAAACGGTGGGATGAGCGGGAGAGGATGTTTGTGAGCAACATGAAGGATGAATACCCCGATGACTAGTTCAAATCAACCCCGCTTTATCGGGCTGCTAGCTCGGATAGACTCGTAAAAAGCCTAGACTTATGGTAGGCTATATAACGTATTCGGTAAGCGAGCTGAGCACCCTAACCAAAACGCGTCCATGAATTAGCACCTAGTCAATTCAACTACCTACCGTGCCACTAAAGTCTAATACGCCCCCGATCGTCTATAAAGTCAATAGAGCAGTAGGATCTTATTAGCTATTGAGGCTTTTTAAAAATAATTTGTTGGAGTGTGGCAGAACTAGGTAGGCACAATGATTTGTAATGCACTCTCGAGCGGTCAAATACGTAGTGTTTAAACAGATAAACAGCTAGGCGGTCAAGTATCAGGTCAAAGATGAGATCAAAGTATATATTCTAGAATAAAATAGTCAATTTGTCTAACTAGCCTTTTTTTAATACAATTTAGGGCTTTATTATAACAGTTAAATATTTGCAGATAGCTTAGTAGTTTAAAGATTAGATGAATTATAACTTCTTCTCTAGATAAATCATAACTTTTATTATGATTAGTACTTATAGGACTCGTACTTTCCTATTTAGGATTATATTATTATTCGTTCCTTCCTATTTAAAGGAACTTATTTATATAGATAGTTATACCTTCCTTCTAGGGGAAGTAAGGATAGGGCTTTATATTGAACGAAAGAGAGGCTGTTTACAATGGTACGAACAGTATATATACTGGACCAAAGGGGAAAATGAGTGTATATTATAGGAGGAGTGTTCTCCTCCAAGGTTATCCTGCTATATACTTATATAATCGCGGCAAGTGGCTACTGACTACTAAATATAATAAGAAATGTAAAGAATGTACGGAAGTACGCCATTTCTGGTCGACACTTTATCCCTAAAGGGATATATTGAACGAAGGAGAGGCTATTTAACAATGGTATATATAGTATATATACTAGACTAAAGGGATAAAAATAAGTGTATATTATAGGAGAAGCGTTCTCCTCTAAGGTTATCCTACTAGGTGCTTATATAATCGCGGTAAGTGGCTATTAACTACTAAATATAATAAGAAATATAAAGAATATATAGAAGTATACTATTTCTAGTCGATATACTCTCCTAGAAGCTACCTTATAGCTCCTAATATAATTCTACTGCTAAGCTATTTATCTATTTATAAGATCCCGAATATCTACTAGTCCTAAGGATTAGGTAAACCTCTTATAAGTTTATATAGGGAGTAGCTTAATAAGCCTATCTACTAGTATATTAGCTATAGCTACCTACTAAATTAAGATATAGCTAGTATTAACTTCTTAGTATAGCTAATAGTTATAGATATCGATATAGTAAAGCTTTATTTATAATTATAGTTATTTATAAGTAAGTAAATTAATTATCTATTTATTATTATAATTAATAGTAAGGTTAGTCTAGTAGTTAAGGTTAACTATATAAAGTAACCTTTCCTACTATATTACTAACTTTCTAACTT
Source organism: Penicillium roqueforti (assembly GCF_015533775.1). Lineage (NCBI taxonomy): Eukaryota > Fungi > Ascomycota > Eurotiomycetes > Eurotiales > Aspergillaceae > Penicillium > Penicillium roqueforti. Next base: position 382,636 of record NW_024067583.1, read on the forward strand.
TAGAGATAGTAAGTAATTTAGCTTTAGTAGTTAATATTATTATTATATATTACTTATTAGCCTTTTAATTAATTACTATACTAAATAGTTTATATAGGAAACCTTCTAAGCTTTTTTAATTAGTATAATTACTAAAGGAAGTATTACTAGAGAAGTAAAGTACTAATTAATTATATAAAGGGTAGTACTTAAGAGCTAGATATTATATATTATATAGATATTAGATTAAGTAATTAACTACTTTATAATACTTAGATCTTAGATTAATTAGGAATTTAGCTAGATAATTAGCTACCTTTACTATATTAAGGTAAGTAATAACTATAGGATAAAAGGCTAAGTTAAGCTTTTATTAGTACTTATAGATCTATTCCTTTATTATAATCCTAGAATACTTAACTATTTTATTAATAGGAAGTAGGGTTTTTATAACGGATAAAGGTCTGTATAAGAGGGAAATATATATAAACCTATATAGGCTTAGGAAGGAATATCTATATTATCATATATCTATTTCGATATTGATCTATAAGAGGTTTATTATATAAATATAGATAGATAGATTTCCTTATAGTTTAGGACCTCCTAGGGGCCCCTCTAAGACTAGTAAGAATTAGTCTTAGTATATTATTAATATATTATATTCCCTTTATAAAGTCCTTTATATCTTACCTAGTTAATAGGCTGTATACCTATATAATATATACCTTTATAATTCTAATTCTTCTTCTTTAACTACTTAAGATATAATAGCTCCCTTAATCTATTAGTAATCTTAGGGAAATACTAAACTCCCTAAGAATCAGCCTTAACTAGGGAATAAAATAGGAATTACTTCTCTAACTACTAGAACTAAATAAATAGAATCCTAGATTTAAGAAAATCTAATTAATCTTCCTAAAGTAACTATAGAAACTACCTAATTTATCTAAGAATAAATCTAGGTCTTTAAAGCTAAAGTAGTACTTTAAAAGAGACTTATTACTACTAAAGAACTTATTAAAGTAAATAGAAGAAAGCTTAAGAGTTACTAAAAAGGAAAGGAGTTAAACTAACCTAAGAATAAAAGTAATTTAATATTAGAGAGTAAATATAGTTAGAAGGGTAAGATTAAAAGAGATATTATAATATTTAAAAAGAAATATAGTATTAAAAATAGAGAAAACTAGTTAAATAACCTTAATACCCTTTTTAAAGAAGCTTTAAAGAAATATATTTTAGGAAAATAGAAGGTTTTAATTACTATAAATTTCCTCTATATAGACTATAAAAGAAAATAAGTAATTTATAAGTAAAATAATCCTAGAGATATAAAGAACTAGGAAGTATTTAAGGATTAGATTAAGACTCTATTCTAAAATTCCTATAATATTATTATAGATATTTTAGTCTTATTTAATAAGGTAGAGATATATTTATATTAAGACCTAGGTATCTTTAAAACCTACCTTAGATTATTAGAATATTATTTATTAGAAACTACTAAGGAATAGAAAGTATAAACTCTCTTTATAAAATTATAGAAATCTTTTAAAGATATAATAATTATATCTAATAATAGTACTTTATTAAAGACTAAAGGTAAAATATTAAAATTAGTATCTATCTTATTCTATATCTATTTTCTATCTTCTAAAAGAAAGGACTAATTATAGTAATTCTAATCTAAGAAATAAAAAGAAAACCCTATTAAAATAACCTTAAATTAGTCTTAATCTAGTTCCTTTACTATTAATCTAACTACTTTTAGAGAAAGATATAAAGGTAATTATAAAAGAGAAAGGGGTTAATATAGAGGTTATAGATATAGGGAATACTAAAATATAAAATTAAATACCTTAAGAGTAAATATTACCTTAATAATAGACTAAAGAAATAGTATTAAAGCTATTATAATAGAGATATATTTCCTTTATAGAGATAAGAATTATTAGGTAAATAAATATCTTTAGAAAGCTATTATCTAAATATTAGTCTAAATAATAAAAGAAAGTAAATCCTAAGTATTAGAGAAAGTAAAAGAGTTAAAGTAAATCTTAATACCTTAGCTTAATATCTATTTATTAGGATTACTATATACTTATATATATTAATTATCTTTAAAAATAGTAATAAAATATATATAAACCTAAATACTAGTATAAAATATAATATAATTAGTAAAGAATTTACTTATAATTAAAAACTTCCTTCTACCCTATTATTCTCTCTATTATTAAGAGGAATTACCTTAGAAAGGCTATATATATATAGTATATATTAGGTTAAATTTACTATTAAAGATTCTAAGAGTATAGAAAAAGTTATAAAATAGCTATATATTAGTATTAAAAGAGATTTATATCTAGAAGAAAGCCTTATATTCCTATTTAAGATATTTATTAATAAATTTAATATTATTCTATAATTAAGTATAAATTACTAGTAATTTAAAACTAAAGCTTTTAAATTAATAAATCTATATAAATTTATAAAAGTATTATAGAATATAGCTATTATTTATATCTTAGTTAAAATACTAGAAGAAATCTAGTTATTAAATAAAGATAGTAACTATCTTTATCTTAATATCTCTAAGATTCTACCTAAATTAGAGGTATATTATAATATATTTAACTATAAAAAGGTAGGGACTTTCCTATAAACTAAGTTATCTAACTATATTATTAAGATTAAAGAAGGTAAAACCTTTCCTTATAGACTAATCTATCCTCTCTTTAAGATAGAGCTTAAAGAATTATAAGCTTACCTTATAGATAATATTAAAAAGAAATAAATCTAACTATTAAAAAGTCCTATAAGTATACTAATCCTTTTTATTCTAAAAAAGGATAGAAGTCTATATCTTTATATAGACTATTAAGATCTTAATTATATTATAATTAAGAATTACTACTTATTATCCCTTATTTTAGAAATCCTAAATTATCTCTTTAGAATAAAATACTTTAGTAAAGTTAATATTAAGGATATATACTACTAGATTTAACTATAAGAAGGTAATAAATAGAAAATAGCTTTCTATATTAGATATAGCTATTTTAAATATATAGTTATACTATTTAGCTTATTAAATATACTAACTACCTTCTAAAGCTATATTTATATAATATTAGGTAAATTAATTAATATTATTTATATAATATATCTAAATAATATCTTAATATTTATATTTAATTATAAAAGCTATATTAAAGTACTATAATAGGTTTTTAAGTAATTAAGAAAAGTAGAGCTCTATATTAAATCTTCTAAATATACTTTCTATTAAAGGAAAGTTAAATTCCTAGGCTTTATTATAAATAGAGATAGGGTAAAAATAGACCTAGATTATATCTAAATTATCTAAGAATAGAAAGAGCCTTAAAGCTATTATAATATCTAAGTATTTTTAGGATTTTATAACTTCTATTAGTACTTTATTAAAGGATATTTATATATTTCCTTACCCCTAATATCTATATTAAAAGGGAGTAAAAATAGAAAGAAACTAGGCTAGGTTATACTAATTAATACTAAATTAATAGTATTTTATAATCTAAAAGAAGTATTTAAATCTATATCTCTCCTTTACTATTTTAATCCTAAGTAATCTATTTAATTAAAAACTAATATTTTAAATAAAAGAATAGGAAGTATTCTCTTATAACTAGACTTAGAAGGATAATAGTATCTAATTACCTTTTAGTTAAGAAAGTTCTTAGGTATAAAATTAAACTATATAATATTAGATTAAGAACTATTTACTATTATATACTCCTTTTAATACTAGAGATACTACCTTAATAGTAATAAATATACTATTAAAGTTCTTTTTAATTATATTAATTTATATATATTTATAATCTAATAGAAATTTAATAGAAGATAAGTATATTAGTATATATTTCTTATACCTTTTAACTTTATTATAAAGTATAGGCTAAGTAAGATAAATCCTATAGATAGACTATCTAAAATTCTAAATTTTAAGTAAGTAGCTCTAAGAATAGAATTAATAACCCTAATTTAAAATTAAATTATAGGTAAAGAGCTCTTAATCTAAAGTTAGATTAAAGATACTACTACTCTTATAATATAGGGAATTATAGGGATAAAAGATCTAGATATAGATTTAGAGTATAATCTAAGGGAATATAACTTAGAGTATATATTAGATAAATATAACTTATAATTTAGATTAGAGCTTAAGGCTATATAGGAAAGTCCTAGATCTAATATACCTATAGGGATAAATATAAAATATATTAGTATAGAATTAGATAATTAGTTTAAATAGAGAAAACTCTATAATAATCTAGATATACTATTTAGTATTAAGGATACTATAGGGATAGTTATCTAATCTATTAATATAGATACTAAAGATATTCTCTAATAGGTTACTAGGCTTTAATAAGAAGACTAAGAAATAATCTACTAAAAAGGGGATATTTTAGTCTAGAAATTAGGCCTAAAAGGCTAGGAAATCGATATAACTAGATTACTATAGTATTAGGAATATATATATATACCTAAAAAAGAAGGCTTATATATAAAGCTTTTATAATTATACTATAATAAACCTCTTATAGGGTATTTTAGTTATATAAGAATAGAGGAGCTACTAAAATATAACTACTATTAGGTAAATATATAAGAAGATATTAAAAAATATATTAAATCTTATAGAGTCTATTAAATTATATAAGTACTAAGGTATTGACCCTATAATAAGCTTAAATTATTACTAATTCTATTTAGGCCTTTTATTAAGTTATTAATAGATTTTATTATAGGATTATCTTAATTAATCTAGAAAGGTTAGATAATAGATACTATTCTAATTATTATAGATTACTTCTTAAAGTAGTATCTTTTCTTCCTAGTTTTAATTATAATAGATACTATAGAATTAGTTAAACTATTCTATTAAAAGGTTAAACTAAGATATAGACTATTTAATAGTATTATATTTAATTAGAGATCTATTTTTATAAGTAAGTTTTAGTTAAAACTATATTATCTCTCTAAAGTTAAACTCTAGTATTTAATAGTATTTTACCTATAAACTAATAGTTAAATAGAAAGGATAAACTAAACCCTTAAATATTATCTAAGGTATTTTATTAATAAGTAATAGAAATTATAGCTAATATTTCTTTATTTAGCTAAGTATACTTATAATAATATAGTTAATATAATTATAAATATATCTCTATTTTAGGTATTCCTAAGATTTAATTCTAATTTCTAAATTTATAGTAAGGATACCTATATTAAGAGAAAGGTACTAACTATATTATATAGATTTAAAAAACTAAATAAGCTCTATAGAAAGCTATAGATATTATAGTAAAAAGCTACTAAAGTATAGGTAAATTAGTATAATAAATATTATTAAATAATATCCTTTAAGAAGAATAACCTTATAATCCTATCTACTAAAAACCTATAGTTAAAAGAAGGAATTACTAAAAAGCTATCTCTTTAATAGATTAGACTATTTAGAATTTTAGAATATATTAGAAAGTAGGTATACTACCTCCTATTCCTAGATAAATATACTATAATTTATAATATTTTCCCTATCTCCTTCCTCTAACTATAAGAATAAAGAGAAGGGAAACTAAAATAACTACTATTATTAGAATTAGTAGATAATAATAAATAGGAGGTTAAAGAGTTTAAAGATAACTATATTTTTAAAGATAAATTATATTATCTAGTTAAATAGTAGGGCTAGCCTTCTAAATATAACTAATAGGTCCTAGAGAATATAATAATTAATATACCGAAACTTATTATAAAATATAAAAAGGTATAAAAGATATAAAAGAAATTAACCTAAGTAATATCTATACTAGGTTACTATTAAATTATTATAGCTATAATATCTAATTACTATAAGGAAAGATAGTTATATACTTCTTAAGTATTACCTCTATATCTAGATTATTAAGTAATTCTACTATCTTAGAGTAAATTTATTAGAATAAAATTATAGTATCTATCTAAGTAATAAGTAATTCCTCTAAATTTATAAGTTAGGATTACTCTAAGGCCTATACTATAAAGATATCTTAGGGATAAATAGTAGTATAAGTATCCTAGTTACCTATAGGATACTTAATAATAAAGGCTATATAGTTATTATAAATAGATTAAAAAGAAATATTAATAAAACTATTATAAGGAAGATTAGATTTATCTTAATACTTATAGTAGGAATATATATCCTACTTAAATTATAGTTTTTATAATATATTCTTATAAGGGTATTAAAAGCTATAATTAGATTGTAAACTATATCTATAATTACTTTAATAAACTTAGAAAGGAAAAGGAACTATACTTCTTTATTATCCTTATCTAATATACCTATAGCTACTCTAAGGGTCCTTCTAATTATTAACTAAAATTACTCTATCTAAGAAAGAACTACTAGTAACTAGAAACGATTTCCCTTAATACTAGTAGGAACCTAGTTTTAAGGTTAGTATAAGTACTATTAGAATATAGCTAAAATAGCTAAAAAGATATATTAAATTATATATATAATATACTTTCGAATAATATATATAAGATTTACTATATAGTATATTAATATAGTATTAGATTACTAAAGGGAAATAATAATTATTCTTATCCTTACCCTAATCTTAATTAGATACTTATATATATAAGAGATACTAGGCCTACTAATAAAGAATAGGGTTTATAATAGTTTTTTAATATATTCCTTTTAAACTAATAGTCTTTACTATTATATTAAGGATTTAGTATTATTATATAGGTAAAATAATTAGAAAAAAGGGTCTAAAGATTATAGAAAAGTAGAAGGAAAAGGGTAATAATTATACTATAACTATAATTACTTACTATAAATCTATTAAAGAAATATAATTATATCTTAAATAATAGCTATTATAAATATATTTCTTTATATAAATATCTATAAAGAATATAACTATAGAGACTAAATTTATACCTTTTTAAATCCCCTACTACTAGAAATCCTATATAAGAAGCTATTCTTAAATATTTTCTATATTATAGAAAAATATTAATATCCTATAGAATATAGTCTTTATAAAAATATATATATTCTAGTAGAGAATCGGTATAGGATCGAAAGCGAATTCTAGAAGTCTATATAATAACTCCTTATAGAGAAGATAATATATACCTATATATTATTAGTCTTAAAGAAATATAATACTTATATAGCTATCCTTTTAAAAGAAATATAAAATATAGAGTATATACCTTATTAGTTACCTTCTCTTTAAATTATTATATACTACCTTATCTTCTTTAATATATCTACTACTTTACTTTCTTTATTATAGAAACTCCCTAATATCTCCTTAATTCTTTATCCTTTTGTCCTTTAATATTTCTATTTATATATAGATAAGGATATCTATATAGGGAGGGGGAGATAATTGTAATAGATAAAGGTCTATATAAGAGGGAAATATATATAAACCTATATAGGCTTAGGAAGGAATATCTATATTATTATATATCTATTTTAATATTAATCTATAAGAGGTTTATCATATGAATATAGGTAGATAGATTTCCTTATAGTTTAGGACCCCCTAGGGGCCCCTCTGAGACTAGTAAGAATTAGTCTTAGCATACTATCAATACATTGTGTCCCCTCTATAAAGCCCTTTATATCTTACCCGGTTGATAGGCCGTATACCTGCATAACGTATACCTTTACAATAGATAAGGATATCTATATAAGGAGGGGGAGATAATTATAATAGATAAAGGTCTATATAAGAGGGAAATATATATAAACCTATATAGGCTTAGGAAGGAATATCTATATTATTATATATCTATTTCAATATTAATCTATGAGGGGTTTATTATATAAATATAGATAGATAGATTTCCTTATAGTTTAGGACCCCCTAGGGGCCCCTCTGAGACTAGTAAGAATTAGTCTTAGTATATCATTAATATATTATATTCCCTCTATAAAGCCCTTTATATCTTACCTAGTTAATAGGCTGTATACCTGTATAACGTATACCTTTATAGTTTTATATTTATAACTATTAGTAAGTCTATACTTAGTTACTATTAAAGAGATATAAGAATCCTAATATAATTAGAGTTTATAGTTTATAGTATCTTAGAGAATATAGATCCTAAGAAATGAGAAATGCTACTGATATACGAAAATTGCTACTATCACGTTGCCTACCATACTACTTTAGGTAAGTCTCCCGCTAGCCGCAATTTTCAACCAGCCTTTATAATTTATTATAGTATGATCGATCATATGATTAAAAACAAAAAAGCAAAAGTCACCTGATATAATCATATGACTTAGTCACGTGGCTTAGACATATGTTTGGATATATGTCTTGGTCATATGTTTTGGTCATATGTTTGGTCACATGTTTGGTCATATGACTTTAATAATGCGAATAGTAGGCAAAGATCATATGATCATATGACCAAGCATTATGGTCAAGTCATGTGATAATATCAGGTGACCAAAACAGGTGACCAAAATAGGCAACCAAAGTATATGAAGTCATATAGCCAAAACAGGTAACCAAAACATGTGACCAAGTCATGTGATTATGTCAGGTGATCTTTTGGTTTTGATCACATGGTAGACTATACCATAATAAATTACAAAGGCTGGTTGAAAATTATGGCTAGCAGGAGACTTACCTAAAGTAGTATGGTAGGTAACGTGATGGTAGTAATTTTCGTGTGTCAGTAGCATTTCTCCTAAGAAATTAGCTTACTTTCCCTATCTTATAAAGCTCCTAGTACTATTTTAGTTCTTCTTTAAGTTAAAATACTTCTTAGAGCTAAGATTAGTAGTAAATAATAATAATATTATTAATATAGAAAAAGATAATTATACTATTATAGATAAAGAGGTAGGGATCTTCTAGAATATATATAAAGCCTAGCTTTTTAAGAATATATATTATTTCTTATTATTATAGGTATAGTGATTTCTTAAGACTATAGAGTATTTTATAAAGCCTCTATATTATTCTACCTTCTTAAAACCCTTTAGATATTTAGGTATAAATAATATTATTAAAATCACTATTTAGAAATATATTTATAGTATTTATTTAAATTATACTAAGGTTAAATACTATAATAAGTATAAAGATAGCTTATACTATTTAGGCTACTAGGATAATAGTATACTTTTTATTAGAGTTAATATTCTATAAATTACTATAAATATAGATCTATACTTTTAGTTTTATATTTATAGGTAAAGACCTAGGTTAATAGTAGTACCTATATTATCTAATCTTAAGAATAGGGTTTTACTTTAAAAGTATTATATTATTTAATTAATTAGACCTCTAGTCCTATTACTATAAGAAATCTCTTATAGAATAGATAATTAAATATATCTTTCTATATATATAGTTTAGGAGGAAGGTTATCTTAGTAGTATTATAGTTTAAGGTATCCTAAGGATAGTATAGTTATAAAGGTAGAGAATATAGTAGTATAGTTATCTTTAGTATTATATATTAGATAACTTACTATATTATAATCTTTATATAGTTTCTACTTTTACTTTCTATAAATAATATTTAATAGAGTAATATCTCTATAAATAGTTCTTCTATACTACTATTATAAAAAGTTTCTTAATATCTATAGAAGAAAAGAAGGTTATAATTAGGAAATTACTTACTATATAGTTACTAGCTATATAGTAACTTATTATATAATTATATAGTAATCTTAGTTATAATAGACTAATCTATAAATTAGTCTATTAATTATAAGTCTTTATTAATACTTATATTCTCTTAATACTTAAATTTATACTTAGAATAGTTATTTAGAAGTAATAGGTAGATATATCTCTACTATTAATAGTATAACTACTAAGGGTAGTATTCCTAGTAGTATTATTAATTCCTCTATAATAAGAGATAGTAATCCTACTAGTATTATAGAGAGAGAAATATATTTATTTAATAGGAATAGAATATTAATTAAGCTTTATAAAAGTAGTAAAAGAAAAGATATATTTAGTATTAGTAATAGTATTATATACTTAATTTATAGATTTATTTTTAGGTAAAAACTATAAAGCCTATTTTTTAGATAAAAATATATTAATCTTCTATTAGTTAGCTTAACCCTATTTCTTATAATAAAGAAGTTTCTTCTAATATTACTATTACTTCTTTTTTTTCTTTATTTTATATTTCCTAAGTCTATATATTATTCTAGACTATTAATATTTATTAGAGGGCGGTAAAACTAGGCACAATGCTTCGTCTTATGCTCTCGAGGGGTTAAATGCTTAGTATTTAAACAGACAAATAACTAGGCGGTCAAAAACATGAGATCAAAGTATATATTCAGGTCTGAAATAGTTAATTTATCTGATCTGGAATAATCAATTTTGTCTAATCTGATATTCTATATAATCTAGGGCTTTCTTAAGTAAACATTGCGGATAGCTCGGTAAGTACTAAGATTAGATTAATCTTATAACTAACTAGATGATTTTATGATTTTTTGATTAGATAAAGTTATAACTTTTATTAGATAAATTTATAACTTTTATTAGATAATTTTATAACTTTAATTAGATAGAATAAAATAGGATAAAAAGTATAAAGTAAGTAAATAATTGAATAAAGAATATATATTCTAATATATCCCTTTAGATTTTAACCTTAATTAAAAGCTGTAATTATAGGATAAAAAGCTAATATAGATTAAATATTATTAAACTTAGTTATCTAATTAGATAATTATCTTAAATTTAGCTAATTTAGAAATTTAATATACTTTTAGGATAGAAGGTATTTTATTAATCTATTAGTAATTATATTATTTATCTAAATCTATTAGAGATATATATCTCTATTTCTTACCTTTTCTTATAATTAATATTAATTAATATCTATATAATATAATTTTATCTAATATAATAAATTAGGTTTAATTATTAGATTAATAATCTATTTATTATTATATAATAGTATTAGATTATTTTCTAGGTTAAATTTAATTAATCTAAGTAATTGTTTTATTTAAAATAGGTATTTTATAGCCTTAGAAAGGGTAATAAGTTCTACTTTAGTTATTAATATAGTAATAATTTATTATTTTCTTACTAACTAATTAATTAAACTACTAAAAAGGGTAAAAATAAAGCTTTAAAAGCTTTTTTATCTAATATTATTTATAAAACTAATATCTAATATTATATAGAAGATATATTTAGGATTATATAATCTATTAAATTTAATTAAATAATATCTTATCTTATAAAGGTATAATATTATTTATTCTATAGTAATTATATAGCTTCTTTTTAACTTAGTAAGCTATTAAGAAAGTATCTAATATATAAATATAATATCTAGGTATATTATTATTATAGTAAAACTAATTAATCTTACTAATAATTAGTAGTAATTAATTAATTATAGGTATATTTTATAATTAGGTAATATATTAGGTAATATATAAGTAAGATTCTTACTAAGAAGTAGGGTCTTTAGTAACTTCCTATTAATTAGATAAAATCTATAAAAGATCTTTTTAATATATATATTTTAATTTAACTATATCTTTTATTTTATCTAATTTCTAATTATATAAATTCTAATAAATTAGGATAATTTACTATAATCTTTTATTTTAAAGCTTTAATATAGGTAATTTTAGATAAATTTAATATATTTTTAGTATTTTAGGAAGTATATATTAAGAAGATTATTAATAAAGATTATTAATATAACCTTTCTATCTAAAAATAAGTATAAGTCTTCTAGGATTAGATAAAAGCCTATTTCTATAAGCTTTAATTTAATCGTTTCTTCTTATAAATAGGGTAAAATTTATAATTTATATAGAGCTTAATTTAGTTATAAAATATAACCTTATTATTAGTAACCTAATAGAAACTAGTAGTATAAATAGGGTAAAAGTAAGTTATTAAGAAAGGTCTTTACTATATCTATTTAAAAGGTTTCTAGATTAAAAGTAGTAGTTATTACTAATAGTATATATAGGATATAAGCTATTAGGGTTATAGCCCTAATATCTTCTTTATCTTTAATAATCTAAAGGTTACTATAAATATAGATTTATACCTTAAAATATATTAAAAACCTATTTTTATCTAATTTATATTTAAATATTTATTAGATTAAGAGAATTTAATACCTAAGGTAGGTATTCTATAGTATATCTCTATATTAATCTAAGTATAGTTATATTATATAATTAGCTTTCTTAGATATCTATATATTTATTTTATTTAATTTATTATATTTAACCTATATTATATAATATTATTCTACTTTATAAGTATAAAATTAAACTTTAGACTAATTATCTAATTCTTTTAATAAATTATTAATTAGTATTTTCTTTAGTTAAGATAATAATACTATTAAAAATACTTATAAATAGCTAAGAATTAGATTTATCTAATATTTCTTATTAGATAATCCTTTATTATTATTAGATAAAAATAGTCTCTTTAGGGATAAATTATTAATATTTAAATTATTAATTAATACTATTAGCCTATTATTATATAGTTTATTATTAGATTATATACTTTCTAATAGTATTAGGAACTAATCTCTAAGAATTTTATCTATTTTACTTTTATCTAATATTTCTAATTAATTACTAAGGATTTTATCTAATATTATCTCTACTTTAGGCTAATTAAGAACCTTAGGTATTAATTAGTCTTCTATTTTATTATTATATATTTTATTAACTATTTTATCTAATATATTAACTTCCTTAATAACCTTAATTTTATTAATTAACTAGTTAAATTTAGATTAAATTAGTATTAAAATCACTTTATTTATCTTATTTACTACTAGAATATTATTTTCCTATTCTTTTTCTAAGGTATAGAGACTTATTTTATTAAAAATAATATTATATATATATATAATCTTCTTAGATTAAGGTATCTATATATACTATATATTAGATATATTATATCCTATAAGATAATTAATCTATATATATATATACTTATTTTAAATAAGTATAGTATTAATAGGATTTAAATATATATCTTATAACTATATATCCTAATATTTAATAGAGATAGGATTAATATTATATATACTAAGGCTATTACTAGTTAATTAACTAATACTTATTATAGAGATAATATATTTGGTAAGCGAGCTACGCGTGTAACCGAGCTGCGCAGCCCAAAACACATAGTAAATGCAAGATATTCCATATTTATATCTTAACAACCATATATTCATCCTATCTCCCTATTTGTCGATAGTTATTGATAAGACTTCTTAGTACTATATATCAATCTCAAAGAGAGTAGAATACTATCTTACCATGATTTCAAATATTACCGAAAATTACGTCCCTAAAAGCTAGAAATATATATATCGTAGTTATAAAGCCATTTATTTTCCTAAAGTTCCCTAGATATACTAGATATCATATATATAGTACTATGCTATAAAGACAAGTCCCTATGAGCCACTGTTGTTGAGATATCAAGTTGTAATATATCGTATTTACTATGTGTTTTGGGCTGCGCAGCTCGGTTGCGCGCGCAGCTCACTTACCGAATATATTATCTAGTTTAATTACTTATTAAGTAGCTTATTTTAGATATAAATAATAGTATTAATTACCTTAGGCTATAAAAATATAGGTAAATTAGTATTAATAAGTATAGTATATACTATTATTAAGATTAAAGTACTATATCTCTTAGTATAGCTATTTTATTTAGGTTAATAAGGTAGGGTTATATAAACTTTAATTCCTTTTTCTTTATATTCTATTAGGAATAGGAGTAAATTCCTATCTCTATTATAGTATATAACCTTTAGTCTAATATTAAACTAATTATTTATAAATATAAACTTTATCTAAATTATATCTATTACCTAATCTTTATAGCTTAGATTAGATAAAATCTAATATTTAATTATAGGGTTAATTAGATAAAAGATATATTTATAGTAGTTATATATCTTAGTTATATAAATTAAGTCCTAATAGACTACTTTAAATAGTTAATCCCTAATTATTATTAGTTAATAAGATATCTACCTTTCTACCTTAGAAATTAAGTATATTTTAATATTTATAACCACTTTTTTAAGGTATTTAAGTACTTACTTATTTAGATAGCTTAAATAAATATACTATAGGTTATATAATCCTTTTAACGTATTCGGTAAGCGAGCTGCGCGCGTAACCGAGCTACGCAGCCCAAAACACATAGTAAATGCGATATATTACAACTTGATATCTTAACAACAGTGGCTCGTAGGGACTTGTCTTTATGGTATAGTACTATATATATGATATCTAGTATATCTAGGGAACTTTAGGAAAATAAATGGCTTTATAACTACGATATATATATTTCTAGCTTTTAGGGACGTAATTTTCGGTAATATTTGAAATCATGGTAAGATAGTATTCTACTCTCTTTGAAATTGATATATAGTACTAAGAAGTCTTATTAATAACTATTGATAAACAGGGAGATAGGATGAACATATGGTTATTAAGATATAAATGTGGAATATCTTGCATTTACTATATGTTTTGGGCTGCGCAGCTCGGTTGCGCGCGCAGCTCGCTTACTGAATACATTATTAGATATAGATTAGATAATTATATTATATTTAATATATTTAGCGATATTATATAATTAATAAAATTAGATAAATAGTTAGTTTCTATATTAATCTAATTATTTAATTTTAGTTAATTAAGTATATTTTATTACTATTAGATAAAAATTAGGTTAGATATCTTTTTAACCTTATAAATAAGGCTTCCTTTATTACTTTTAAGATAACCTTTTTATCTATTATACTATATACCTACTTTTTCTACTAGACTAATAGAGATTAAGTTTAGATAAAAGCTTAGGGAATAGGCTATATTTATTAATTTAAATACTATTTAATTAGATAACTTAATAGATTATACTAAAATAGTCCTAAAACCTTTAATTTTAGTAATTATATCTCTTATAGAGATATAAGATAAATTCTATATATAATTAATAAATTTAATTATATTATTATATAGGTATATATCTAATCCTATATTAAATACCTATAGATTTTATAAGTTATATATTATCTAAGTTTATATTATTTAACTACTAAACTATATTATTATTATTATTAATTTCTTTTAGTCTAGTTTAGTTTTTTAGTCTAAATTATACTTTTTTAGGGTATTTTTATATATATAATTAAATCCTTTATATTAATAGGCCTTTTTAAATTATTCTTTTATATTAGGTAATACTATCTACCTATTTAGTTATATTTTAGGATTAATATATTAGTAGTTATTAAATATATAGTTTCTTTATTTAGGGTCTTCTTAATAAGGGTATTATAGATTATATATTAAATTTATCTAATCTTTCTATTAGTTTTTACTACTTTAGTTATAACCCTAAAAGGTAGTATAAGTAACCTTTATTACTATCTTTAATAGGTTTAGATAAATAGAATTATAGTATTTTTTAAGTAACTAATAGAAATCAGGTATTTTACTACTTAATTCTCTAATTATTATTAGATAATTAGTCTAATATTTAGTAAAATATAGGAATAATAATCTAATAGCTTTAAGAAAGTTATATAAAGTATATAATTTAGTAGCTTTAGTAATTTCTATTTAGAATACTTCTATATAGATATTCTCCTAATTTATAAGCTATTTTTTAATTAATTAATTATATAATAGTCCTTATTATAAAGTAATATAATTCACAAGCAAGTGGCCACTATAAGCGAGTGGCCACCCTACCCAAAAACATATCTATGAATTAGGACTTAGTTAGTTCAACTACCTACTATACCACTAATATACTCTTAATCCTCTATAAAGTCAGTAGAGCAAAAGGGTAGGATCTTATTAGCTATCTAAGCTTTAAAGAATTAAGAATTTACTAGTATTTCTCTTACTACTTATACTTTTAATATACCACGTTTAATACTTCGGTACTACCTTAATAGTATATAATACCGCGCGATTTCTTATACTAACTCTACTAAATTAACTATAATTAAAGAGGAATCTCTTTAAAAATAGATAATCTCTATAGATTCTTATAGATTAGCCCTCTAGCCCTCTATAGTATAAGAAATAGTAGATCTTCTTCTTAAATAATATAGAACTACCCTAGTTATTTTAGTTAGCGAAAATTAGGTTATAAATTTTATTAACTAGTATCCTACCCTCTTATCCTAATTCTTAAGATATTATAATTATAAGTATATAAAATATAAAGACCTAAGGATTATTAGAGAGTAGTTTAATCTAGTTTAAAAAACTATTCTTTAGTATAAAATCGATCTAGATAATATTTATAACTTTAATAAGATAGGTTTTACTATAGAATTAACTATAATAATAAGGGTTATAATAAGAAGTAAATACTATAGTTAAAGATTACTTTTATAATCTAGAAATTATAAGTAGGTAACTATAATTAAATATATAAATATAGTAGGGTAGACCTTCTCTCTATATATTATTTTTAAAGGTAAGGTCTTTATTAAATCTTAGTTTAATAGTCTTTCTAATAATTAGTAATTTAAAGTTAGTCTAAATAGTTAGATATCTAATAAAATTAGACTTTACTAGCTTTAGAAACTCTTTATTCCTTCTACTTTATTATATATAAAAGAGAGGTATTAACTTTTAGTATTTAATAGCTATAAAAGCTATTTAATCCCTTAATTTAACTAAATTTATAAGGAAAACGATATTATACTAATTTATATACTACTATATTCCTCTTACCTTTTATAACTACTTAATATCGGCTATTTTATAGTCTTAAAATAATTATATAGTTAGTTAATTAAAATAAAAATATAGTAAAGGATTAACTATATTAATAAACTTAACTTTCTTAAAGTATATCCCTTTATATAAATTAAAGCTTTTAAATTATAGATAATTAAAAATAGCTTCTTAATAGCTAGTTTAGTACCTTTTTTATTTAATTAAGTACTTTTAAAGCTAAATATTTATCTTTAAATACTAACCCCTCCCTTTAACTAGAGTAGTAATTTAAGCTAGAATTTTACCCTAAAAACCCTATTTAATAGTAAAGATCTATATTAATAGGCTTTATTAATTAAAGCTTTACTTTATACCTAATCTTAAAGCCTAATAAGCCCTTCTAAATATATATTAAACTAACTTATTAAGGGCTACTAGCTTATAATATAATCTACCGCTTTTCTTAAGAAAGAAGTAAGCGATTTATATATTAAAAATAAGAAGAAGAAGTAAAAGTAGACCTAATCTAAATAGTAGATACCTACTATAAAGGGTCTTTTAGTCTAAGAAGCTTCTAAAATAATTACTAGGTTAGTAGAAGTATTAGAAATACCCCTAGACCCTCTAAGTAGAAGCACTTAATTAGGGTTAGAACTATATCTATAGGCTGTATTAAGGTATAGTAGGTATAGAAAGATAGGGTATAAGATTAATAGGTATCTAGATAAATGATTCTTTTTAGTTTAATTAATTTAATAGTATTATAGTTAAAATAAATGTATTTAAAAACTAGATTATTGATTAGGGTAGCTACTTACTTATAGTAGCCAATCGCTTATAAATTATATTATACTATTATTATATTATATAATACTTTCTAGATTTATTAGTTAGTATATAAATATTATATAATATAAATAGGGTATCTTAACTAGTAATAGTATTACTAACTAGTTATCTATTATTAATTAAAAGTAATCCTATAATTATATAGAATAGAGCTTAAGCCCTATTATCTATTATCTTAAATTATTTATAGTTAATTTTATATTCTTATCTTAATTCTTACTAGAGAGCTAGTTAATAGTTATTTAGATTAACTATTACTTTACCTTAGGTAAAAGTCTTAGTAAAGATAGGATAAATAGGTTTATTTAATATTAAAAGGATTATTATTTCTTCTAAGTTAATATATTCCTATAATCTATAGCTAATAGTAATTAATCTAATATATATATACTAGATTAGCTAATTAGATTACTAACTTAGGATAATTATAGGCTTCGCTTCTATTATAGTGGTAAAATCGGATAGAAGAGAGATTAGATAAAATAAAGATTAGATAAAAGATTATTAATAGTAGTCTTAACTCTTAGATAAAAGGGTTAGGCCGGGCTTATAACTATTAGAGGGTGGTAAAACTAGGTATAATACTTTATCTTATACTCTTAAGGGGTTAAATACTTAGTATTTAAATAGATAAATAACTAGGTAGTCAAAAATATAAGATTAAAGTATATATTTAGGTCTAAAATAGTCAATTTATCTAATCTAGAATAATCAATTTTATCTAATCTGATATTCTATATAATCTAGGGCTTTCTTAAGTAAATATTATAGATAGCTTAGTAAGTACTAAGATTAGATTGATCTTATAACTAACTAGATGATTTTATGATTTTTTGATTAGATAAAGTCATAACTTTTATTAGATAAATTTATGACTTTTATTAGATAATTTCATAACTTTAATTAGATAGAATAAAATAGGATAAATAGTGTAAAGTAAGTAAACAATTAAATGAAGAACATATATTCTAATAATATTATATTAACCTAGTAAATTACTTACTTTAATTCTATATTTAGTTTATCTTTATTAAGTATTTCTATAAAATTAATAACCTAAATCCTTAATAGCTCTATTAGGTAATTTATAAAGTTAAGATTTTTATTAAAGGTAGTATCTTAAATATATTTATAGCTATTTATATATAGGAACTATACCTTTTAAATTGACGGAAAAACGGTGGTAAGGCGAATGTATATATAGCAGAAAAATCTCAATCAATTCTCTAACTCTCTAAAACTGACAATAGTCCTAAAATATGATAATCTAATAGATAACTTAGTAATCAAAATAAATAAAACAAAATGAAAGGATATTTTTTAGGTAAAAAACTATAGGACTAGTTTTTTAGGTAGAAAACCTTCTAAGTTAGTTTTTCTATAGAAAAACTAGCCTAGTCAGTTATATAACCTAACTATATTAGGGATAAAAAATAATAGTATTTATCCTAGATTCTAATATACCCCCTAGCTTTTAAAGTAATTATAATTTAGAGCTTTAAGAGCTATCTTAGTTAATAAAATTCTCTTTAATATCTACTTTTATAACTAATTAGATAACTAATCTTAGATATTCTAAGTAATTCCCTAAACTATTCTTATTTCTAGTAGGATAAAGCTTTTATTAGACTATTAGTAGGTATTTCTATAGTTAGAATCTAATCTATATTAACCTATCTAGTATTAACTTCTTATTTTAACTAGTATCTATTAATATCTATATAGTAAAGCTTTATATATATTAATACTCTTTCCTTTATTAATAAATTAATAGTCTATTAGTTATTATATATAATTAAGAGTATATATAAGGGTTTAAATCTAAGTATATAAAGGACTTAGTATTACTATTAGACTATTTTTCTAGCTTTAGTAAGTACTAGAAGCTTAGTTTTAGTAGTTAAAGTAGTAACTATCTTTTATTTAAATACTTTTTAATTAATTAGATTACTATAAAGTTTATAAATATATCCTTCTAAACTTTTCTAGTCTTTATTATTACTAAATAATATATTACTAATAAAAACTATTAATTTAACTACTAATTATATTATTAATATCTTACTTATTAGGTTATTTCTTCTAATCTTATATTTAATAGTCTAAAACCTAGTCTAATATAGGTATTAGATAATATAGTTAATAGTATTAATATATTTAGGACTAGGGTTTAGTAAAAATTTAGCTACTTTTCTAATTACTTTTATTATATCTAGTCTTAAGATAGTAGTTATATACTATATAGATCTAACTTTAGTCTAATATCTATAAATCTAGCTTAGTATAGTAATTCTATTAAATAGTTCTAATAGCTTAATACTTATTAGAGAATTAACTTTTTAACTAGTAATTAGATTATATTTTAATACTATACTTTTAATATAGCTATCTTAGTATAGTTAAAGCTTCTTCTAGTCTCTATCTTATAAAATATAGATATTAAGAAACTAGCTAGTATCTAGCTTATATAGTTCCTAGTATTTTTTTATTTATTAATCTAAATATATTACTTAGTTAATATACTTTAGATAGTTAATAATAATAATATTATTAATATAGAAGAAAATAATAATACTAATTATTATAAAAATATAGGGATCTTTTAGTATTAGAATTAATCCTAGTTTAATAAGGATATATATTACTTCTTATTACTATAGCCTAAGTACTATTCTTAGACTATATAATACTTTATATAGTATCTAGTATTTATTTAAAATTTTAAATCCTAGTAGGTAATATATATATACTTTACTTTATAGGATTAAGTTTAAAAATATATTAACTATATCTTATTATTTTATATTAAGGTTAAATACTATTATAAGTATAAAGATAGCTTTTATAGTTTTAACTACTAGTATAGTAGCTCTTTTCTTATCTATTATTATCTATTAAAGATCTCCTTATATATAGATCTATACTTTAAACTTTTTAAGTATACTATCTATATTAAATTTATATATAAAAACCTACTTTAGGGATAATATCTATATACCTTTTATATTTAATATTAGGACCTAAGAGAAGGTTTCTTTTCTTTATAAGGTTTTAATTTTAAATTCTACTACTACTTTAAATTCTTTTATATAAGTATAGTTTTTTAATTCTACTTAATTTTATAATAGTAGAGGAAGCTAATCTTTATAAGGTCTTTCTTTTCTTTTAAACCTCTTATTTATCCTAATTAAAAATATATAAATTAATTTAGGTAACTCTTCTTCTTCTAATATTATATATACCTTATAATCTATTTCTTCCTTCTTCTTTCTAAATCTAGTCCTAGTAATAATATTAGTAGGGTCGATTCTATCTAATCTTAGTCTCCTATAATCTAGTTAGGCTAATAAGGATTAAGATAAAGATATCTCTTCTTATAGTATTAGGGTCTATTTAAGCTTATATTATAATTAAAGCTTACTCTTTAAGATAAGATTATTATAATTATTCTTATTTCCTATTTATACCTCTCCCTTAGATTTAATCGATAGTATTACTTAGATAGGATCTAGTATTACTTAGATAGGATCTAGTATTATTAATATAGTATTTCTTACCTATCTCTATATTTCTAATAATAATAATAATAGAATTAGTCTTAGTAATAGTAATAGTAATATTAATAGAAAGAAAGATTAGTTTAATAATCTTAATAAGTTTAGTAATAATAAAGCTTATAAAGGTAGTAATATTAGTAAAGGGATATCTACTAGGAAGGATCCTAGTATATACTCTCTTACCTAAACCCTTAGTTTATTTAATATTAGAGTTAGTAGTAAATTAGATAATTCCTTTTAGATAGTAATAGGTATTTACTATTTCCTACTTTCTTCTTCTTATAACTCTCTCTCTCTATTATCTCTCTATTAATTATTATTATAATTATTTTAATAATTATCCTTATTATCTATCTATTAGTTATTCCTATATAGATTAATACCTTACTAGGTATACTTAGTATTATTATAGAGAGCTATTCTAGTAACTAATAGTAGTATTTATATTTAACTTCTTAGCTTAGCCTAAGCTTAGTCTATTATTAATACTATAGGCTAATATATTTCTTCTATACTATTAGTTATTATACTAATTATATCTTTAAATTTTAGTTTCTTTAATAATTTATATTATTAAGATTTATTAAATATAGTATCCTTTATAATATTAACTTTTCTATTCTTACTACCTTTATATAAGAACTAAATTCTATATAGGTTCTTTAATATATACCCTACTAGATAGCTAATTTCTATATAAGGTACTATCTTTTTAGATTAGATATATTTAGAATTAATAATTTATAAGTATATTAAATACCTATATATCCTAAGGTTTAATAGATTAATCTTCTAATACTTAATCCTATTAAGTATAGTAAGTTTTATAAGTTCTAACTATAGTATAATCTATTAGTCTTCGATCTTTATTAGAACCCTATTTATAATATATATTACTATATATACTACTTCTATTTATATAGTTTTTAGAAGATTAGTATTATTAATAAAGGTTCTTACTATTTTAATAATTATCCTTCCTAATCTTTCTATAAATCTATTTATTTCTAATAGATCTAGTAGTAAGTATTTAATAATATATCCTTTAGCTTTAACTATATTTTCTACCTTATTACTTATACTCTATTTATTATTATAGTAGAAAACTCTAATCCTAATATTTAGCTAATTCTTAATTAAAGTAATAAATTTCCTAACTACTATTTAATAGTTATTCTTCTTAATATATATAAATATAAAGTAGTATTTAATTCTATTAAGATAAAAATATATTAACTAAATATATCTATTCTATACTAGCTAATTCTATATTAGATTAAAATATATATATCCTAATATACTATATATTATATTAATTTTTCTCTAAGATATCTACTTTAGTATATCTACTAGTTAGTAAGCTTTATATACCTAATTCTTAAGGTTACTTCTAGTAATTATTATACCTTCTATTATCTTAGAGAGTTTTTTAATTCTCTTCTTTTTAATATAGCCTAGGTATCTATATTATAGTCTAAGTAAGGCTTTAGATTTTAGTTCTTTTCCTAATCTTTTTAATATAATAAGTACTAATAAATTATTTTATATTTTAGGGATTTTAAACCCTAACTAAAAACCTAGGGACTATAATAACTATAAGAGATTCTATTCCTTATATATTTTATATAATAGGGTTCTATTCTTCTTAATCTAATTCTTTTTAAAATTTAGGAAAGTATTAGTCTTCTTAAATATAAGGTTATAAATAATAAGGTTTATATAGAAATTTAGAAAGTACTTAATATTATATAAAGTTATTTTCTTTATCTAATTAGTAATTAGATTAATACTATTAATTTTAACTTTTCTAATTCTAATAACTATTAATACTATATTACTAACCTTAATTATACTCTTAGTTTCTTTAAAGGTAATAAAGAGGTTATAGTTATTATAGATATAAACTTATATACCTATATTAACTAACTATCTTTTATTTATTAGTATAGTTTTATAGGTTTAGAAGATAGTATCTAGAGTTTCTTCTTCTATTATAAAAAATCCTAATTCTTTACTTTATATTATTATATTTATTTACTAACTTCTATTCTTTTTAAGTACTATTTTTAATTCTTTATATTATTTATCGATATATACTTTCTATATAGGATCCTCTTTTATTACTTTATCCTAAGCCTTCTTATATTCTAGGTCTTAGTTATACCTTTCTAGAATAAGGTCTAGGTAGGCTCCCTAATATTTCTATATTAGGTAGTTATATTTACCTTTATATCTATAGGGATATTTTTTCCTAAAGAATAGTATATTATTTATAAATTTAGCTTATTTACTATTTCTAATTCTACTATTTTTATTAATAGTTACTAACTAGGCTTTTTAATATCCTTACTAGGTTAAGAAAATAGCTTTTAATATATCTCTTTATATAGCTTATCTACTAATAGTATTATCCTATTAAGTCTTATAGTAAGATAATAGTTTACTAAACTTAATAGTTCTCTCTTATTCTATCTTTTCTTATAATAGACTTTACTATATATCTCTAAGTCTTATTATAAAGAATTCTAATAAGATTATTATAATTACTTATAGGAATTATATTACTATATCTTTTATTTTACTAACTTTAGCTATAATATAATAAGTATATAGAGTTTCCTATTTTAGTAACTATTTTTTAATATTTATATTCTAGTTTAGACCTTAGTCTAGATTATTCTACTTAACTCTTAGTTTTAATCTATATATAGGATTATACTTAGGGATATAGCGCTATTATAGATTTTAAAGTAGTGCCTAAGGAGAATCCTAAGTTAGGAATACCTAATAAAATAGTAGAATATTTAATTTAATAGTATTTACTACTATATTAAATCCTTAGAGATCCCTATTATAGGTAGCCTTTTTTTCTTAGTATTTACTATTTAGAATATTAAAGATATTATACTAATTATTCCTATACTCCTTTTTAATATCTTCCTATTTTAGTATAATTAGTATAACTAATCGATCTAGTTCCTTTTCTAGTTTAGGGTTATAATAATCCTAAATATTATATATTTAGGTAATAGCCTAAATTATTATAAGCTATAGCGCCTAATTAGATAAATCCTTTAAAATTATATAAGAAGGAATTGCGGAGAGAGGATAATAGTCTACTATAATATCTAAATTATAGTCCTAAACGAATTCTAATTGTGATTAGTTATTATTACTTTTAGGGTTAAGTCTTATTTTTAGGGGTATCCTAGGGTATAGCTAGGTATCTTAATATTAACTAAATAGTATATTTAAAATAGGATAAAAAGTTAAAAAATTATAAGAATTAAATTTAAAGTAATTCTAGGCTTATAACTAATAGAAAAACGGTAGTAAGGCGAATATATATATAGTAGAAAAATCTCAATTAATTCTCTAACTCTCTAAAACTAACAATAGTCCTAAAATATAATAATCTAATAGATAACTTAGTAATTAAAATAAATAAAATAAAATAAAAGGATGTTTTTTAGGCGAAAAACTATAGGACTAGTTTTTTAGGCAGAAAACCTTCTGAGTTGGTTTTTCTATAGAAAAACCAGCCTGGTTAGTCATATGACCTAACTGTATCAGGGATGAAAAATAATAGTATTCATCCTAGATTCTGACATAAATATTACTTATATAAAATCCTATAAGATACCTAATCTTTATTTAGTTATATATTTTATCTAATAAAGGAATTCCCTAGATCCTAATATAGGTATAGTACCTATAAACCCTAAGATTTAATAGGTTAATTAGAATAAAGGTACCTATTCCTTATTAATAGAATTCTTACTAAGGTATAATCTATTTACTAGAGTTTAACTTTATAGGTAATCTATTAATAATATAGATAGTTACTTATAATATAATTCATAAGCGAGTGGCTACTATAAGCAAGTAGCTACCCTAATTAACAATCTAGTTTTTAAATACATTTATTTTAACTATAATACTATTAAATTCATTAAACTAAAAAGAATCATTTATCTAGATACCTATTAATCTTATACCCTATCTTTCTATACCTACTATACCTTAGTATAGCCTATAGATATAGTTCTAACCTTAATTAAGTACTTCTACTTAGGGGGTCTAGGGGTATTTCCAATACTTCTACTAACCTAGTAATTATTTTAGAAGCTTCTTAGACTAAAAGACCCTTTATAGTAGGTATCTACTATTTAGATTAGGTCTACTTTTACTTCTTTTTCTTATTTTTAGTATATAAATCGCTTACTTCTTTCTTAAGAAAAGCGGTAGATTATATTATAAGCTAGTAGCCCTTAATAAGTTAGTTTAATATATATTTAGAAGGGCTTATTAGGCTTTAAGATTAGGTATAAAGTAAAGCTTTAATTAATAAAGCTTATTAATATAGATCTTTACTATTAAATAGGGTTTTTAGGGTAAAATTCTAGCTTAAATCACTACCTTAGCTAAGGGGGGGGGTTAGTATTTAAAGATAAATATTTAGCTTTAAAAGTACCTAATTAGATAAAAAGGGTATTAAACTAGCTACTAAGAAGCTATTTTTAATTATCTATAATTTAAAAGCTTTAATTTATATAGAGAGGTATACTTTAAGAAAGTTAAGTTTATTAATATAGTTAATCCTTTACTATATTTTTATTTTAACTTATTAACTATATAATTATTTTAAGATTATAAAATAGCTAATATTAAGTAGTTATAAAAGGTAAGAGGAATATAGTAGTATATAAATTAGTATAATATTATTTTCCTTATAAATTTAGTTAAATTAAGGGATTAAATAGCCTTTATAGCTATTAAATACTAAAAGTTAATACCTTCCTTTTATATATAATAAAGTAGAAGGAATAAAGAGTTTCTAAAGCTAGTAAAGTCTAATTTTATTAAATATCTAACTATTTAGATTAACTTTAAACTACTAATTATTAGGAAAGCTATTAAACTAAGATTTAATAAAGACCTTACCTTTAAAAATAATATATAAAAGGAGGGCCTACCTTACTATATTTATATATTTAATTATAGTTACTTACTTACAATTTTTAGGTTATAAAAGTAATCTCTAACTATAGTATTTACTTCTTATTATAACCCTTACTATTATAGTTAATCCTATAGTAAAACCTATCTTATTTAAGTTATAAATATTATCTAGATTAATTCTATATTAAAGAATAGTTTTTTAAACTAGATTAAACTACTTTCTAATAATCCTTAGGTCTTTATATTTTATATACTTATAATTATAATATCTTAAGAATTAGGATAAGAGGGTAGGATACTAGTTAATAAAATTTATAACCTAATTTTTACTAACTAAAATAACTAGGGTAGTTCTATATTATTTAAAAAGAAGATCTACTATTTCTTATATTATAGAGGGCTAAGGGGCTAATCTATAAGAATCTATAGAGATTATCTATTTTTAAAGAGATTCCTCTTTAATTACAGTTAATTAAGTAGAGTTAGTATAAGAAGTTATATAGTATTATATACTATTAAGGTAGTACTAAAGTATTAAATATAGTATATTAAAAGTATAAGTAATAAGAGAAATACTAGTAAATTCTTGATTCTTTAAAGCCTAGATAGCTAATAAGATCCTACCCTCTTATTCTACTAACTTTATAGAGGATTAAGAGTATATTAGTGGTATAGTAGGTAGTTAAACTAACTAAGTCCTAATTTATAGACACATTTTTAGGTAGGGTGGCTACTTACTTATAGTGGCCACTCGCTTATGAATTATATTATTACTTTAGGCTAAAGATTCTTTAAAAGCTTTACTTTTTATAGAAGTAGCTATACTTTAATAATAATTATTCCCTTAGATTACTTAGTAAAACCATTCTATTCTAATATAATCAGTAAACGAGTCGCCACTATAAACGAGTCACTACCCTACCTAAAAGTATAGTTTTCTAAGGTAAATATTTTAACTAGAATACTATTAAATTAATTAAACTAAAAAAAATCATTTATTTAAATATCTATTAATCTTATACCCTATCTTATTATACCTACTATACCTTAGTATAGCCTATAGTTATAGTTCTAACCCTAATTAAGTGCTTCTATCTAGGGGGTATAGGGGTATTTCTAATACTTCTATTAGTCTAATAATAATTTTAGAAGCTTCTTAAACTAAGAGGCCTTCTTTAATAGGTATCTACCTTTTAGATTAGGCCTACTTTTACTTCTTATTCTTATTTTTATCCTATAAATCCTTATTTTCTTTTACTAGTAAAATAGCGCTATATATTATAAGCTTATAGCCTTTAATAAGTTAGTTTAATATATATTTAGAAGGGCTTATTAAGCTTTAAGATTAGGTTTAAAGTAAAGCTTTAATAGATAAAGTCTATTAATATAGATCTTTACTATTAAAAGGGGTTTTTAGGGTAAAATTCTAGCTTAAATTACTATCTTAGCTTAAGGAAGGGGTTAGTATTTAAAGATAAATATTAAGTTTTAAAAGTACCTAATTAGGTAAAAAAGGTATTAAACTAGCTACTAAGAAGCTATTTTTAATTATCTCTAATTTAAAGGTTTTAATTTATATAAAGGGATATATTTTAAGGAATTTAAGTTTATTAATATAGTTAATCCTAGTTTATATTTTTATTTTAATTAACTAGCTATATAACCGTTTTACTACTATAAAATAACTAATATTAAGAGATTATAAAAGGTAAGAGGAATATAGTAGTATATAAATTAATATAATATTATTTTACTTATAAATTTAATTAAATTAAGGGATTAAATAGTTTCTATAGCTATTAAATACTAAAAGTCGATATCTTCCTATTATATATAATAAAGTTAATAGTATAAAGAGTTTCTAAAGCTAGTAAAGTCTAATTTTATTAGAAATCTAACTATTTAGACTAACTTTAAACTACTAATTACTAGAAAGGCCTTTAAACTATAATTTAAAGAAGACCTTACCTTTAAAAATAATATATAGAGGGAGAGCTTATCCTACTATATTTATATATTTAATTATAATTACCTACTTATAATTTCTAGGTTATAAAAGTAATCTCTAACTATAATATTTACTTCTTATTATAACTTTTACTATTATAGTTAATCCTATTATAAATCTAGTCTTATTAAAGTTATAGATATTATCTAGATTAATTCTAAATTAAAGAATAGTTTTTTAAATAAAATTAAACTATTCTCTAATAATTTTTAGGTCTTTATATTTTATATACTTATAATTATAATATCTTAAGAACTAAGAAGAAAGAAGAGGGTATTATTTTATAAAATTATAAACCTATTTTTTACTAACTAAAAGAACTAGGATAATTCTATATTATTTAAGAAAAAGATTTACTATTTCTTATATTATAGAGGGCTAAGGAACTACTCTATAAGAATCTATAGAGAGAATCTATTTTTAAAGAGAATTCTCCTTAGTTTCTATTAATTTCTATAAATTTATATATATAGTACTTTATTAAGAATAGCTAGAGAGGTAGTTATATAAAGTTATATATAGGATATTAAAAGTATATATAGTAAGAGTAATTAAGCTAATATCTTTATTTTAAAAAGCTTAGATAGCTAATAAAAGCCTACCCTCTTACTATTCTAATTTATTAGTAGATTAAGAGCGCTTTAGTAGTATAGTAAGTGGTTAAACTAACTAGGTACTGATTTATAGATATACTTTTAGGTAGGGTGGCGACTTATTTATAGTGGTAACTCGTTTACCGATTATATTAATATCCTAATAACTATTTATTAGATAATAATCCTATTTTCCTTTAGGAATTCTACTATTATATAATTAATTAATCTTTTATTATTAGAATAGAATATATAGTTATATTAGTAGGTTAAACTAAGTATATATTTATAAGATAAATTTAATAATTATCTATTAATAACTACTCTTCTTCTTATATATTAAGGCCTAATAGTATTAGATACTATTAATATAGAAGTATAAGATCTACTTATTATTATTATATATTTCTAGGAATATAATAAGATTAAAATATATATAACTAAGTAGTCTAAAATTTATATCTTAAATATAATAAGATACTTACTTTAATATCCTATTAAGCTAGTAAGTCTTATATAACTTAGGATTACTTTTTATATTCTCTATATCTTTTAGAGAAAGGTCTATAATATAAATACTTTCTACTATTTTAGTAAACTATTTAACTCTTTTACTAAATATATAGCCTAGTTATTAGTACTATTTTTTAGCTATTACCTTTAATATTAGTAGCTATATTAAATATTATATTATATTAAATAATATTATAGTAAATACTATTAGAAATATAAAGTCTATATAAAGAAGTATAAAGAAGTTCTTAATCTTCTCTATTTTTATAAATATCCTACTTATAAGCTTATAGATAATAGTTAGATTATTAAAGTCTATTTTATACCCTTTCTATTTTATTACTATTACTAAGATTAAATTATAGTAGAAATTAAAAGAATATTTAATATTATTTAGAGTAAGATTAATAGATTAACTATAATAACTAATAGTTTTAATCTTAACTTAGTTAATACTATAAACTTTAGTAAATATATTATTAACCCTTAGTATTTATACCCTTTCTTTAAACTTAATAAAGAGATTCCTATTATTAATAATATATTAACTAGTTATTAAATTAATTAGTTAATAGTCTCTTAAAGTTAATTATAAATTAGTATTTAGGAAAGTAGTATTTTAGACTACTATTAAATACTTACTTTTAAGAATAGTAAAGTATACTTATATCTATATTATACTCTTTTCTTTAACTAGTTTATTAAAAAACCTTTTAATAGATTCCTATCCTTTTTTATTAAGATTATTAATCTTTATTTATATATTCTTTTAAACTTTTATATTAGGTTTCTAATTAGCTAGATATACTACCTTTATTAAATAGAGATATATAAAGAAATAGTAACTCTTATTATATATATAAGAAGGAAATTACTTCTTCTTATCTTTTATAGTTATTATAATTATTATTATAGTTATAACTATTAGCTTTCTAGCTTCCTCCTAACTACTAAGTATTATAAAAGTAGCTTATAATACCTTTATCTTTATTACTTTCTTTTAATTAAAGAGTAATTATTCTAATTAGTATATATTTATTATATTAGTAAATATATACTTACTATCTTATTATTTAAAGACTTTTTAATATTAATAGTAGTAAAACTAAGGCTTAAGAGATTTAAATACTATTAGAAAGTTATAGATTATATTATACTTATTAGTTATAAAGCTTACTTTTATAGCTAAGTATTTAGTATAGAGATTCTTTAATTTTATTAACTAGCTATTAACTACTATATCTTTAATTAATATTATTACTATTACTATCTACTATTATCTAATAATCTAGATCTACTTTATATCTAAATATAAGAAATATATTTATAAGATAGCTAATAGCTTACTAATATCCTATTTTTTAACTATTAAGTTCTAGATCTTAATAGTAAGTATATTTTAGATTCTCTTAAAGATCTTATTTAATACTAATTTAATTATCTTATATTTAGATAGGTTATTATTATAGTCTTTCTAATTATTATTATAGTTAAGTTAACTCTCTATTATTAATTAACCTCTAATATAAGAATATTTCTTATTATCTTTACTTAGGTAAATTAGTTTCTTAGGTAGGAAAGGCTATTTATCCTAGCTAATATTTAGATTAATATAGTTCTAAATATTAAGGTTTTTAGTAATTATCTCTATCTATATAAACTAGGTATACTATTAGGTTAAGTTCCTTAGAATAATATATACTCTAGGTATACTTAAGACCTATTTAGTAATCCTAATACTAGGATTATTATATAGGAATAATATTACTTTATCTATAGCTTCTTTTAAATAAATTAGTTAAGGATAGATAGGAATTGCTAGGTAAGTAAAGGTATATCTATACTATATACTTAGGTTAAGGATAGATAGGAATATATATATCGATTAGAAATAGTATACTTCTATATATTCTTTATATTTCTTATTATATTTAGTAGTTAGTAGCTACTTACTATAATTATATAAGTACCTAATAGGATAACCTTAGAAGAGAATACTCCTCTTAGAATATATATTTATTTTTATCCCCTTAGTCTAATATATATACTATATATACTATTATTAAATAGCCTCTCCTTTATTTAATACTTATAAGCCTAGTATTCTAGTTAATAATATTTAATTATACTAATTAAATATAACTATAGTCTACTTAATATATAAGCTACTATACCCCTAAGAATATAGATAGATATATATTCCTATCTATCCTTAACCTAAGTATATAGTATAGATATACCTTTATTTACCTAGTAATTCCTATCTATCCTTAACTAATTTATTTAAAAGAAGCTATAGATAAAGTAATATTATTCCTATATAATAATCCTAGTATTAGGATTACTAAATAGGTCTCGAGTATACCTAGAGTATATATTATTCTAAGGAACTTAACCTAATAGTATACCTAGTTTATATAGATAGAGATAATTACTAAAAACCTTAATATTTAGAACTATATTAATCTAAATATTAGCTAGGATAAATAGCCTCCTTTACCTAAGAAACTAACTTACTTAAGTAAAGATAATAAGAAATACTCTTATATTAGAAGTTAATTAATAATAAAGAGTTAACTTAACTATAATAATAATTAGAAAGACTATAATAATAACCTATCTAAATATAAGATAATTAAATTAATATTAGATAAGATCTCTAAGAGAATCCGAAATATACTTACTATTAAGATCTAGAACTTTATAGTTAAAGAATAGGATACTAGTAAACTACTAGCTATCCTATAAGTATATTTCTTATATTTAGATATAAAGTAGGTTTAGATTATTAGATAATAATAGATAGTAATAGTAATAAAATTAATCAAAGATATAGTAGTTAATAGCTAGTTAATAAAATTAAAGAATCTCTATACTAAATACTTAGCTATAAAAGTAAGCTTTATAACTAATAAATATAATATAATCTATAACTTTCTAATAGTATTTAAACCTCTTAAGCCTTAGTTCTACTACTATTAGTACTAAAAAGTCTTTAAATAATAAGATAATAAATATATATTTACTAATATAATAAATATATATTAATTAGAATAATTACTTTTTAACTAAAAGAAAGTAATAAAGATAAAGATACTATAAGCTACTTTTATAATACTTAGTAATTAAAAAGAAGCTAAAAAGCTAATAGCTATAACTATAATAATAATTATAATAACTATAAAAGGTAAGAAAAAGTAATTCCTTTCTTATATATATAATAAGAGTTACTACTTCTCTATATATCTCTATCTAGTAAAGATAGTATACTTAGTTAATTAGAAACCTAATATAGAAGTTTAAAAGAATATATAAATAAAGATTAATAATTTTAATAAAAAAGAATAGGAATCTATTAAAAGACTTCTTAATAAACTAACTAAAGAAAAGAGTATAATATAAGTATAGGTATATTTTACTATTCTTAGAAGTAAGTACTTAATAGTAATCTAAAATACTACCTTCTTAAATACTAATTTATAATTAACTTTAAGAGACTATTAATTAATTAATTTAGTAACTAGTTAATATATTATTAATAATAGGAATCTCTTTATTAAGTTTAAAGAAAGGGTATAAATACTAAGGGTTAGTAATATATTTATTAAAGTTTATAGTATTAACTAAGTTAAGATTAAAACTATTAGTTACTATAATTAACCTATTAATCTTACTCTAAATAATATTAAATACTCTCTTAGCTTCTACTATAATTTAATCTTAGTAATAGTAATAAAATAGAAAGGGTATAAAGTAGACTTTAATAATCTAACTATTATCTATAAGCCTATAGGTAGGATATTTATAAAAATAGAGAAGATTAGGAACTTCTTTATATTTCCTTATATAGACTTTATATTTCTAATAGTATTTACTATAATATTATTTAATATAATATAATACTTAGTATAGCTACTAGTATTAAAGGTAATAACTAAAAAATAGTACTAATAACTAGGCTATATATTTAGTAAAAGAGTTAAATAGTTTACTAAAATAGTAGAAGGTATTTATATTATAGACTTTTCTCTAAAAGATATAGAGAATATAAAAAGTAATCCTAAGTTATATAAGACTTATTAACTTAATAGGATACTAAAGTAAGTATCTTACTATATTTAAGGTATAAATTTTAAACTACTTAGTTATATATATTTTAACCTTATTATACTCTTAGAAGTATATAATAATAATAAGTAGATCTTATACTTCTATATTAATAGTATCTAATACTACTAGGCCTTAATATATAAGAAGAAAAGTGGTTATTAATAGGTAATTATTAAATTTATCTTATAAATATATACTTAGTTTAGTCTATTAATATATATATTCTATTCTAATAATAAAGGATTAATTAATTATATAATAGTAGAATTCCTAAAGGAAAATAGGATTATTACCTAATAAATAGTTATTAGAATATTAGAATAGAATAGTTTTACTAAGTAATTTAGAGGGATAATTATTACTAAAGTATAGCTACTTCTATAAAAAATAAAGCTTTTAAAGAATCTTTAATCGAAAGTAGTATAAGTAACTATCTATATTATTAATAGATTATCTATAAAGTTAAACTCTAGTAAATAGATTATACCTTAATAAGAATTCTACTAATAAGGAATAGGTACCTTTATTCTAATTAATCTATTAAATCTTAGGGTTTATAGGTATTATACCTATATTAGGATCTAGGGAATTCCTTTATTAGATAAAATATATAACTAAGTAGAGATTAGATATC
Organism: Penicillium roqueforti; assembly: GCF_015533775.1. NCBI lineage: Eukaryota > Fungi > Ascomycota > Eurotiomycetes > Eurotiales > Aspergillaceae > Penicillium > Penicillium roqueforti. The sequence continues at coordinate 416,662 of NW_024067583.1, forward strand.
TTATAGGATTTTATATAAATAATATTTAGAAGATATAGTTCCTATATATAAATAGCTATAAATATATTTAAGATACTATCTTTAATAAAAATCTTAACTTTATAAACTATCTAATAGAGTTACTAAGGATTTAGATTATTAACTTTATAGAAGTATTTAATAAAGATAAATTAGATATAGAATTAGAGTAAGTAATTTACTAAATTAATATAATATTAATAGTCTAGAATAATATATAGACCTAAGAAGTATAAAATAGAGAAAAAGAAGAAGTAATAGTAATACTAGAAGAAACTTCTTTATTATAAGAAGTAGGGTTAAGTTAACTAATAGAAGATTAGTATATTTTTATTAGAAAAATAGGCTTTATAGTTTTTACCTAAAAACTAGACCTATAAATTAAGTATATAATACTATTACTAATACTAAGTATATCTTCTTTTCTATTACTTCTATAAAGTCTAATTAATATTTTACTCCTTTAAATAAGTATATTTCTCTATCTATAATACTAATAGGATTACTACCTCCTATTATAGAGGAATTAATAATACTATTAGGAATACTACCTTTAATAGTTATATTATTAATAGTAGTAATATACCTATCTATTACCCCTAAATAATTATTCTAAGTATAAATTTAAGTATTAAAAGAATATAAGTATTAATAAAGACTTATAATTAATAGACTAATTTATAGATTAGTCTATTATAGCTAAGATTACTATATAGTTATATAATAAGCTACTATATAGCTAGTAACTATATAATAAGTAATCTCTTATCTATAACCTTCTTCCCTTTTATAAATACTAGGAAACTTCCTATAATAATAGTATAGAAGAACTATTTATAGAGATATTACCCTATTAAATATTATTTATAGAAAGTAAAAGTAGAAACTATATAAAGATTATAATATAGTAAGTTATCTAATATATAGTACTAAAGATAACTATACTACTATACTCTCTACCTTTATAACTATACTATCCTTAGGATACCCTAAACTATAATACTACTAAGATAACCTTCCTTCTAAACTATAGATATAAAAGGATATATTTAATTATCTATTTTATAAGGGATTTCTTATAGTAGTAGGACTAGAAATCTAATTAATTAAGTAATATAATACTTTTAAAATAGAACCCTATCCTTAAGATTAGGTAATATAAGTATTACTATTAACCTAGGTCTCCATCTATAAATATAATAGTAATAGTTTTCTTATAAAACTAAAAGTATAGATCTATATTTATAGTAACTGTTAGAGGGCAGTAAAACTAGGCACAATGCTTTGTCTTATACTCTCAAGGGGTCAAATACTTAGTATTTGAACAGACAAATAACTAGGCGGTCAAATACATGAGATCAAAGTGTATATTCAGGTTTAAAATAGTCAATTTGTCTGATCTAGTATTCTGTATAATCTGGGGCTTTCTTAAGCAAATATTGCGGATAGCTCGGCAAGTACTAAGATTAGATTAATCTTATAACTAACTGGATGATTTCATGATTTTTCGATTAGATGAAATCATAACTTTTATTAGATAAATTCATGACTTTTATTAGATGATTTCATAACTTTGATTAGATAAAATAAAATAGGATAAATAGTATAAAGTAAGTAAATAATCGAATAAAGAATATATATTCTAATATACTCCTTTAGATTTTAACCTTAGTTAAAAGCTGTAATTATAGGATAAAAAGCTAATATAGATTAAATATTGTTAAACTTATTTACCTAATTAGGTAATTGTCTTAAATTTAGTTAATTTAGAAATTTAATATACTTTTAGGATAGAAGGTATTTTATTAATCTATCGGCGATTATATTATTTATCTAAATCTATTAGAGATATATATCTCTATTTCTTACCTTTTCTTATAATTAATATTAATTAATATCTATATAATATAGTTTTATCTAATATAATAAATTAGGTTTAATTATTAGATTAATAGTCTATTTATTATTATATAATAGTATTAGATTATTTTCTAGGTTAAATTTAATTA
>NW_024067584.1:0-136388 GCF_015533775.1 Penicillium roqueforti
AGATCTGTCATAGTAATTCAGGTATTTTAATTTCCTGCCGGTCTAAAATTGGTAAGAGCTAGTCCTAATTAGGCTATAAAACCATTAAAATCAGGCATCCGGCTGTTGGCCGCTATACACCTTCGTAGTTAGGGTGCTGAGATTTTGACCGAAGCCGTGCCGAACCGACAGGGTCAGAAATGCGCTTGATACGATTGCAAGGATCTGTAGAGCATTGACGTTAGTCGAGGGTAATCCACAAGCTAGTCAGGGAGATCTGCATACCTCTGCGAAGATCATCAGTCCATCATCGATGCGAAACCGATTGATCTTGATTTTTCCGACCACGCGTAAAATAACGATCACCGCAGCAATGGCCACCGCAGCCCAAATTCCCCTCTCTAGGGATGGGCCAAGATTTTGTGACATGGTGGGAATATAAAGAGGCTAACTGGATAGCATTGTGAAGTGATATATAAGAGATTTCAGTTGGCATGACGGGTGAGAGTCCGGAAGAAGAAAGAGCTTAGCAGTTTGTGTCATCAACCCCGGAAAGCCTTGGAGAAAACGATTGGATTTGGAAAGTCAACTTAATCCATCGGGTATTAAACCGTAACCGTGGAATGCTCTAAGATGATCTGTGGTTGAGCCATGGACTGGCCAATCTACGACCTTGGCTGGAGTAGGTTTCGCGACGATCATTTCTATTTGAGTCAAAATGAGCCTTCGAGTCTTGGAAGTTGCATGTTGCCTATTATTAATCCGGTGCAAAGTCCCCAAAGTCAATTCGTGCATGGCTGGTTCTCTCTCTTAACTGCCTCTTTGGGAGGATTGAAAATGCGAATAGGACAATAATTGGTTCACGTATCATAATGTCATAGTAACTGTCGAGATAAGGCCCTATAAAATACCCCTGAACTACGGAATTGTTAAACGAAGCCTCAAGCCACAAAGCATACAATATATTAAAGGCTGACATCCTGAGGTGGGGTTTAGTGGGTTTAATTAAACACCGATTGGAGGAATTTCATCTGCGTTACCGGCGCAGTCAAACACCGTTGAAATATAAGGATTGGCAGAGGCTTCAAGTAAAGGGGGGTTCTAAAGAAGCATACAGTCCGAACCTATATCCTCCTATAGTGGTAAGGGTCTTGGCACGAGGTATTCCTCGTTTACCCCGGCAGAATCCCGACGAAAAGGGCGGAAGGTAGGGCTAGACCAATAGAAGTATGGCAGCCACGTGGGCGGTAGACCTTAAAACTCACTTCGGAAAGTAAGTTTGTCCAGTATATGGGGCTAAGCCTGATTGGGCAGCCTTGGCACTCTTTCCCACGGTCAGAAAAGTCTGGAAGCGCCAACCTTGGGATTCCTCAACCTTCAACATTCCGAATCTTGGAATGACCGGGGTTCTCTCCAAGTGGGGATTCGACGGGGTTTGCCTGAAGAACTGGATCAGATCCTCGGCATTTCTGGTCTATCCGGGGCCTCCGTGCCGAGATTAGATTAAAAAGCTGAGGTTCGCAAAAGGAGAATAGCATCATGTTCTTAGAATAACGCTGGAACTCATCTCCGGTCAAATAACTGGATAACTATCGCAACTGACATGTCGATCACGCGTGCATGAACACTATTATATTGCACAAGTCCGGGACTTGTGCCTGCCGTTCAACTTACTATCTCGGTCCCACCCCGGCGAAATTGTCCCACATTTATTGATTGGACTAGACGCACTAGGAAACATCTCCGAATGTTCAGAGATTCAGGTTCATTGCAGGAATACAAAGTCAATGTATATAGACGGGAATGATCGGCACCTGTGCCTTCATTTCTCTCCAACCTTATCCCTTTCATCTCCTCCACCATGAAGTGGACATTGCCTTCCCTCGTGGCTATTGCCGCCCCGGCTATTGCGTCCAACTGTCACTGTTTACCAAGCGATAGCTGTTGGCCTGCCCCATCGGCTTGGGCATCCCTCAACCACACCGTTGGTGGTCGCCTGGTTGCTACCGTCCCTATCGGTACCCCCTGCCATGCACCCAACTACGATGCTGCCGCCTGTGCAGCGCTCAAGACCGACTGGAACAAACCCCAGACCCAGTAAGTGGTGCTAGTATGGCAAAATTGACATCGCTAATTGCCCCAGTCTTGAGTCCTCTTCATCGGTGATGCAAATGTTCTTTGCCAACCAGAGTTGCGACCCATACACGTCCAAGAATAAGCCGTGCCGCCTCGGCAACTACGTGAACTACGCTGTGAACGTCTCTTCCAGCGCGCAGGTCATTGCTGCTGTCAATTTTGCCCGTGATAACAATATCCGCTTCGTTATCCGTAATACCGGCCATGAGTAAGTCGCCTCAATAATCCTCTACAGATAAATGCTGATTGATGTAGCTACCTTGGCCGTTCAACTGGTGCCGGTGCCCTCTCTGTTTGGACTCACCACTTGAATGATATCGAGTACCAGGACTGGTCTGGTCCGACCTACACAGGCCCTGCCTTCAAGATCGAGGCTGGTGTAGTTGGTTACCAGATCCTCGAGGCTGCAGCCGCCAAAGGCCTCGTCGTCGTCGGTGGCGAATGTCCCACGGTCGGCCTCGCCGGTGGCTACACCCAAGGCGGCGGTCACTCCGCCCTCAGCAGCAACTTCGGTCTTGGTGCCGATAACACCCTAGAGTTCGAAGTTGTCACCGCCGCTGGCGACCTGGTCAAGGCCTCGCGCACCGAGAACCCCGATCTCTTCTGGGCACTGAGCGGTGGCGGCGCCGGCAACTACGGCGTTGTCATCTCCCTAGTTGTCAAGGCATACCAAGACGCGTCCATTGCCGGTGCCGCTCTTGAGTTCACCGCAGCTGACATCACCACCGACACCTTCTACGAGGCTGTTTCGCAGTTCCATGCTCTGCTGCCCGCCATGGTCGACCACGGTGTGACTGTCATATACCAGATGACCAAGAGCGTCTTCATCATCGACCCCATCACAGCCTACAACCAGACTACCGATGACGTCAAAGCCATCCTCGAGCCATTCACCTCGAAGCTCACCGAGCTGAACATCACGTACCAAGCCAGCTTCACCGAGCACGACTCGTACTATGACCACTACAACACGTACATGGGTCCTCTTCCTTGGGGCAACCTTGACGTGGGCGCCTACCAATACGGCGGACGTCTGATTCCCCGCAGCACCCTCGAGCAGAACTACAACGGGATGGGCGACGCACTGCGCACCCTGACCCAGGGCGGCTTGGTCGCCGTCGGAGTCGGCATGAACGTCTCCAACCCAGTCAACGTCTCCAACGCAGTCTTCCCAGCCCTGCGCAACGCAGCCGTGACGATGCAATTCGGCCTGCCGTGGAACGAGACCGCGCCTTGGTCCGAGATGATTGCGGACCAAAAGAAGATTACGACTAAATATGTGCCTGCGCTCGAGGCTGTCACTCCTGACAGCGGCTGCTACCAGAATGAGGCTGATTTCCGCCAGCCGAACTGGCAGCAGACCTTCTTCGGAAGCAACTACGCCCCTCTGCTTACTATCAAGCGCAAGTGGGATCCTTCGTCGTTCTTCTATGCCCTCAAGGCTGTTGGCAGTGATGCCTGGTCTGTGTCTGATTCGGGGCGGATGTGCCGTACTTGAGCTTCTTGAGCTAGCAGATTTCATTTCATAGCGATTTACAGTTCCTGTTTAGATGTTAGAGATATTTTCCTATTGTGTTGACTAATTTTGTTACCGAAGATCATGCCCAAACCTGCACATACACATCGAATATCATCTCTGTCGGTTCTTATCCGAAGCTATAATGCATCTTTTTGTAGCCCTTATTCATCGAAAAATAGTATCTTAAATATGCTCGAAATGCTCAAAGCCAAATCTATGTACAGAAATCTATAACCAAATCAATTGATATCGCCAAGTAGCAAGTGTACATCAAAACATATATATACAAACAACAAGCCTAGACCGCAGCATTATTACCGCAAGAGAAGCTGTCATTAGAAGAGTCATCATGAATAGCCTTGCCGGAAACATAAAGGCCAAGACCACACATACAACCACCAATCAGAATAACGCACAAGTTCACAACAGTGAGAGCAATCTTCCGCGGCGAAGAGAACCACTTGCCCTTATTAATGAACAACCAATACACACCACCCAGACCATAACTGAACCAACTCGCGAACAGCGAGCTAATCAAACTCAGCAAATCACTGAAGACGGGAATGGCATCGGCAATAACCCAGGCAATAACCCAGCAAGCAAGACCAATGCCTACCCAGGAACCAATGGCAACCAAGTCACGCTTCTGCATGCGGTCGGTGCCTCGGAACATGCGCACGTAGATGTACTTCAGACCGATGTGGCCGTTGACGACGCCGGCACCGATAATCTGAGAATGTCAGCTGCTGGATATGGGATCGGATGGGGAGAACGTACAGTTGGGATGGCGATTCCGTAAGCCACCTTTTTCATGATAGGACCTGCGGATCCAAGAGCGGGGGATGTGACCTCCTGGCCGACATAGTAGTAGATGACCACCGCAGCAACGACGTAGAAGACAATTTCAAAGGTCTGCAGCATGACCAGAGCCTTGGGGAAATCCCTCGGTTCCTCCATCTCAGCGAGCAGACCGAAGAAAGCCACGTGGGCGCAGTAGGCGAAGACGATGTTGGTGACGGCGCCGAAAGCCTGGACCAAATCGGTGTCGACGGTAGCCTTGAGATTCTGACCACCCTTGTTCTGCACCCCGACTGCGACCATAGTGATGATGACAGCAGTGACGATACTGATAAAGGCTATCGAAGGAAATTAGTGATTATTCTCCAAGTAAGGGGAACCTGGTACATACACATGCACGAGATATAGGTCATGTTCTTCATAGTACGAGGTAAAGAGCAGACGAAACAGATGACGAATCCAACAGCTGTGAAAACCATCGTGCAAGTGCCGTGTTCGGTAACGGTATTCATCATGACGCTGAAAGTCAAGATGTGGGAAGCCATAATGAAAATCGAGAAGAGCAGCTGGCCGAGGCCGAACAGCTCGCGTCCAAAAGCACCTAACAAGACCTCGCCGGCATCGGCTAAATTCTGGATATGGGGGTATCGGTTGCGGAATTGGTAGATTGTGTATCCGGTGTAGGTAGCGAGAATGCCCAGTCCGACGATCAGGATGAGAGCTGGGGCAAGGCCTAGCTGGGCGAGGGTCTTGGGCAGGGACAAGACTCCGAGAGAGACGGATTCGGCGATCATGACTAGATGGTGGTCAGAGTTGGTTCATTGTACCTAATCAACTGATGACAGTTTTGATCATGCGTGTGGTAGCACTTACACATTCCCGTTTGCCTATTACGGAATTAGCCTATATCCTTGATGATTGTTTCATTGCGTGTACTTACCACCACTTCATAGTCTTATACTTAACCTCGGCACCCTCCTCATCTCCAAAGGCATCCTGATACTGTGGCCTCTCCTCTAGAATCTTCTTCTCATTATACCCCGACTCCGAGTCAGTCGGGTCCTGGTAGGGTGTCACTCCATCTGGAATCATGATGTCGACGCGTATAGAGCCAAAACTGGAATATAGAAAAGACAGAAGGAAAGAGAGAGCCCAGCCACTTGTATATGTGCAAAAGGAAAAAAATTCTCGACCAGAGGTGGATCTTTCCTCAACGTCTGAGACAACCCCGGCTTCACTTGTATGGAGAGTTGGAGGGCAAAATTCTGGAGCCCGGATCTTCTGGAAGGTGGGGATGTACCGGGCTGAACGGTGAATGAATTTCTATTTCCTATTTCCTATTTCTACCATATTTAGTTAATATTGCGGCTCACTGAGACGAAAAAAGAGAAAAGCTTTGATGCCAAGTTGCGATCATATAAATTAAGCGTAGGGAGACCCGCTTCTGAACAGATGAGTGGAGTCATTATGACCCGCTTTCCTGAAAACAGACCAATTACAGACTCGGCTCGGAATTCTATTATCTAAGAAGAATGCCGGACTGCGCTGCTGGCCGATGGTAGCCGCTTCCAAGCTTGTCCCGGGCCAATACCGAGTAAATGGCTTCGAGCTGTTACTAAATGCCAAGACGTGCAGCCGTATAATCGTGGTTACTCTATGCAACTTATGTCGGTTATTGTGAATATGGATGAACGGCATCGTACGTTGTACACCGTACCTGAGAGAAGGCAAATTTTAGGGCTCAGTAGCCAGAAGAATTCCAGTATACAAAGAGCAACTGTGGGGGAGTGAAGCTCTTTCGCCACCAAAAAAATCAATTCTAGTCAAGCCTTGCCAATCTCACCTAGGCAATGGTTCGGTTATTTCGTAAAGCCGCATATCCGAAGGATAATGCAGGCCATTGGGGCAGATGGTGCTATTTGTTTGGACCAAATAGACCCATTATTATAAATAATAACTCAATGCTTTCCTAATCGGGACTTTCGATTATATACCACTTACCGAAATAGACAATGGAGTCTCCGTACCTATGTATTGTGTATATTGTACATCGTACCTCCCTCCACATTCTGGTCCCTGCATCTCCAGACTTACCCCAGGTTGCAAGCAATTCAAACGTAAGTGAATGTTCAAACGCGTGAATAATGATTATCCGCACTCGGGCTAGTCGTAAAGAGCACTCCACTCGTAGTTATCGTGGGGTCCGTCTTGTAATTTAGTTAATGGGAGTGTTGCTGCTCCACAAACTCCTCCTTACGGAGTATCTATCCACCGAAGATGAATTCATGAACCAAGGGCCGGAATTATCCGTGAATATATTGACTAGTTGTCCACACCCGCAGAATAGCCGTACCCCACTAAAGTAGCGAAGGTGGTCTTAACGTCGAGATTCCATGGGGCCGACAACGTAGGCTTGTGCAATATACTATTCTGTAGGGAATGTCATTAAGTTGCTAGAATTGACTTAATTGACTTATCCATGGTGGCCACGGTGTGTACATCGCATATTGTAGACTTCTAGGAAACTTTGGCCTGGGCTTTGAGTAGAGGAGGTGCCTGGGTGTTGAATTGAAATTCCGTCTAGAAGCTACCGTGGTCATTTCCTCGGATTTCCTGATGATTGGGGTCCAGTCAGATATGTCCTCATCGTCGCAGCTGGTGCATGTGTAACGTGTCGAGGAATGTGTTCAGGGCAGTCGTCGTGGTATGATTTGCCTCGACATTAGTTGGGTTTGAGGTACACATGAGAACTCTAAAAATAGCCTAGAAAATACATTCAAAGATGAACGATTCTAATTAATCTGATATTCCATTAGATCAGATCTGTCGCTCAAGCTTCATCTGATGAAACGTCCTGACTACAGGGGAATGGAGTGATCAACCAGAAGCAGAAAGATGAAGATTGATGGAAGATAGGAAACTAGCTACTGTACAGCTTCGTACCACAAAGCCAGCTAGTGTTAGAACACTTCTCAGAAGGATATATCAAGGTAAAATAGGTTACTATAGCGAGCATAGTTACCGATAGATCTACTAAGGCACTATCTCAGTCCAACAAGCCCATACTACACTTCCTAAGGAGGTATATCGGAGTATACAGACCGGCATACCGGAGGATCAATTAATCCTATATGTTTTGTAATTTAGTTGATATAATCATGGCCCTGTAACAATAAATTGTGTGAGGGGGGCCAATACAGAATTCCAGACAATTGTATACTATTGATTAGACGGCCAATTTTTACACATACAGCACAGTCGACATATGCAGTCATTCCACGGGTACCGTACGGGAAATTCACCAGACGTACCTGTCTATACCATGAGTGAAATTGTGAGAACGCGTTAATAATAGCTTGTATATGGCTTGGTAGCTCCAGACCATGACTCTCCTTTCGAGCGAGTATGGCTCTCGGGAGGAAATGAGTCACAGCACGGCTTGCTGAAGAGCACGGGCGGCATGGAAGGCTATAGCTCATATAAGCTCGCTCTTAGTGCTCCGCCTCTCCTAGTCCAAGCATTCTAGGCCTAGATCTAGATCTGACAGTGATTGCGGCTGGGTTATTCTTTGATTTCATTGGCTTAAGGGTGGTGAGACTCGGTAAAACAATCAATCTCAACCCCGCAAAGATCAGACGAAAATGAAGATCTCGAAAATATCGAGGTATTACTGGCTGGAGACTCGGAAAAATCACTTTTTACCATAGATGCAGAAGGGGTGAGGCTGGAAAAGTTGAAAAATTGTAAATAATTGGATTACAGTGTGGCTGACCACTTAACGTATTCGGTAAGCGAGCTGCGCAGTAAATGCAACATATTCCACATTTATATCTCCCCAACGACGTTTCAACTTGCTTTTATTACTTGTCGATAGCCATCGATAAGAACTTTTAGCAATATATCTCAATCTCAGAGAAATCGGAAAGTTGTATCATTGCGGTATTGAAAATTACATCACTGAACTATAAGAAATATATATATCTCAATCACTATTACTAAATTTCTCAAAACTCCCTAGAGTGATCAGATATCATATGGAGAGCAATATGCTACAAGATAGAGTTTATATTGACCACAGTTGTTGCATTATCATGTTGTAATTTATCGCTTTTACTATATGATTTGGGGTGCGCAGCTCGCTTACCGAATACGTTACGAGATAAGACTCGTGTCAATGCTAATACTACTGCACTTAACTCGCCTGCATGAATCATAGAGAGGTCTCGTATAGCGACGGCATCTATCAAACCAAAAACAAGAGTTGAACTGACATACATCTGCACGTCGTCGGCATGACTTGCCTTGTCTTGCAGCCAACCACGTCTAGACTACGTTGGATCCTGGAGCAATTCGGCCCAGGCTTCCTAATCTAAAGCCGGCGCTCGGATAGTCGCCCGTATACAAGTTACGCTGGAGTGATAGTGGCGTTTCTGATTGCAGTAGCCATGTTTGCCCGGGCGTGCGCTTGAGATGTGTATGCTTGCTTTTTACTAGACAGGCTATTTTAGGCTCTACTTTATAACCTTAGAAAACTATCTACTCAGAAATTTCTCTCATTTATTCATCTTCCCACTTCGATCTGAACACTGTTTCTCCCTCAATCTCATTTCCCTTGGGACATCCATACGAACGGACATCTTCAATCCTACTAGGGGCTGATCATGAAGAACATTCGTAAGAGACATGTCATTCTTGTCGATGGACCATGGTACAATGATGAAGGGGAGCTCCGTGAGTAATCGAAAGCCTAGTTCCTTGACGTGAAGTTACCCAGGCTGACTGAGTCCAGACTATGGTAGTGGCGGCAAAAGCACAATATGGCGAATCGGCTCAGCGACGAAAGAGGGTAAGGTAGCTGACGATAAGGGAGACGTAAACCAGGTGAGGATATATCATTTCTATCGGGCAACATGTCTATAGTCTCATAAGGTGACTGACATATTCTACTGCAGGTTATTCGATATTTCAAATCGAGTAAAAAGTCCATTATCGACAGAACGAAAGAGCTTGTCGACGTAAGTAAAAGAAACCAATCACTATCCCTTCTACAAGCTAACAAATTGTGGAAGATTTGCAAATCAGCAAGTACGGAAGATGAGATATGGCTTTTCGGATTTAGCAAGGGTGCATGTAAGTACAACCCTTCTTCTACAACGAAGCCTCACCAAGCTAAATAATTGGTCCCAATCAGTGGCCATTCGTGCGGTGGTAGATCTCCTTTGGGCTGCCAAACGTGACGAACACCGGCCCGTACAACGTTCTTTCTCATCATTCTTCAAATTGAAGAAATCTTCAAGTTCGCTGGTTGAGGTATGTCAAATGTCGTCTTTATCCCCATGCCTTCTGATACTGACCTGGCCTCTATTCAGCTCGAGAAATGGTAGGAACGGAACTTTGGGACTTGAAATCTAGTCCCCTTGCTAATGTATTTAGGATTCGTGAAAGTGGAGCAAAGAAATGCCTGCCAAAACTATGTTTTGTAGGACTATTTGACACGATACATGATTCATCCGTCGATCAATCGTTGCAATGGCCAGCCTCGATATATCTTTATCATGCAGCTTCTATGCATGAAGATGATAACACACTTAAGGTTCGTCTGCTTAGTGAGGATGCATCAAAAAACGCTTATGAAACACCCAAATACGTTGAAGCGTGGTTCGCGGGATCTCATATAGATATTGGTGGGGGCGCAAATCAAGATGGACTTTCTCTTTATCCACTGCAGTGGATGTTGATCGAAGCCCAGAAAAAAGGATTATGCTTGAACAAGCCCATTTTACCCGATAAGAAGGAAGGGCAACTTGTTGAGGACATAGTGCAACTTGTTTTTCCATCAAGCGGAAAAACCTTGGACTCCAAGTCATCAGTGATCGATCCCTGGACCTTGAGATATGCCAATAACCTCACGATCCAGCTATACAATTTGCGTATTTCTCACCAGCACGGTAACTTGCAACAAGAGCAAGATCAGCGACCTAAAAAGAACGTCCTTATCCAAGCAAGAAAGGAGCCAGGGAATCATCGCATTCCCGCAAATCAGCGACACAACGTCAAGTTGAATAAAACGAGACCCTATACGCAACACCGCTATGGAGGCAGTGGATCAATATATCGAGCTATATTCGCATCTGAAGAAACCGACACGCCGTCTGCGTCTAGGAATGAACTGGTTGGTTATTCTCATGATTGTAAGTCAATCAAAGAAGCATCTGAGATGAGAATATACGCTCAAACCAACGTCATTAGGTGCTTTTGGGGTAGTAATACACCCTTCAGTATATTTTCTGATGGATATCTATCCTCGGTATCTGAAGGTAAACGAATTGCCCAGAGAGCTTTCCTTGGACCTCCAAAGATTCCGAGAAACGAAGTTGCTTAAAGAGAAGCAATTTGACCCCTGGGTCTCAGCATACAATTTGGATCATTTACCCAAATGCCGCATCCTTGTTTGTGGAGCCACTGGGGTTGGCAAGTCTACTCTTCTTAATGCTGTGTTTGGCATTGAATTGGTAAGTAATGTTTCAGAAACGAGAACTTTATTAGACAGCATCTAATTGATAGCAGACGCAAACAAGCGATAAAGAATCGGTTTCTCACGATATCAATGAGGCATTGGAAAGCGATTTGCACCCCGGAATTATCATTCATGATTCTCGTGGTTTCCAATATGGAGAATCAAAAGAAGTCAATATATTGAGAGATTTCATTGAGCAACGCCAAAAGTCAGCAGACCCAAACGAGCGACTAGACGTTATATGGTATGTAATCTCAAACCCTGGAATGTTCATTTCTAGCGCTAAAGTTATTTTAGGCTTTGCATAGAAGTATCCTCAAAACGACGCCTTCAACCAGCCCACGCTGAGCTTTTCCATGTGTTGAAAGAATTCGATTGCCATACACCGGTTATTGTAGTGAGAACTCAAATGGACAAAGAGCTTAAGGAACGGCAGTTTGATATACTCGGTGCGGCAGCAGAAGGCCAGAAACAGAATGAGTCAAAAGAACCAAATGGACTGGCTTGGGAAGTAATCAAAGCACAGGCTGAGAAGGAGTTTTTCGAGGCAGAGCGGCCATTTGAAATGGATGTCAAAAAACATGACCCGAAAGCTTGTGTGGTTCATACTTCAAAGGGTAAGATCTATGACTCTGACCTGAATTCGACTTTTCAGCTGGGGGACTTTGCTAAATCTTACACAGATACCGATTCTTCTATACGAAAACTTGTCAGAACGACTTTAGAAGAAGTTGAAAGATACAGTCCAGAAAGAAAAACTTCTGTCGCGGCTGCCTTGAGGCGTGACATGGATTTTAAAATCGGAGTGGCCATTCAAAGGACGTTTGACATGATAAACTACGATGCCCACATGTGGCAACGAGTCATAGCTGCAATACCCTTGACTGACTCTACAACAACTCCCATAATGTGCCGGGTCCTCTGTTCTCGTATTCTGTCTTGCTTCGGGCTACCCAAAATCCCACCAGACGCCGCGGCACACGTGTTTTCGAAGGTTATTTTGCGAAACCTTTCCAGGTTCATGATGGAAAGCATCGGCACTGACTTTTGGAATATCCTCGCTGGTGCCAACAAGCTTCTCCTGTTCGGAATTGCTCCAATACCCAAGGCAATGTGGCCTGCCGCTAGGATGGTTGTTAAATGTGCCTGTGATGTGATCATTATCCTTGATGGAGCGATCAAGCAGAGTGGATTCATGGCGACTCCCGAAAACCTGCATGAAGTTCAAATGGCTTACGCACTGAATTACAACCCAGATGAGCTTCCGGGTAGTGAAAAGATGACTCTAAGGCAGTTGACCCACAAAGATGTCAATCGTGAGTTCAAGCTGAGCAAAGAATTCAATCAAAAGCTGGAGTATCAGGTCGCCAGGCACAAAATGATGAGGATTGTCATGACGCACAGACTCAAAGAGAAAGCTCACTTCCGGGCTTCAGCCCCGAGTTTCTATCAAGAGACAGAAAATCAAGACGCCCTGGATGCATTATTTTCGGGGGATTCAAACACGCTCGGTCAGGAGATTGATGCTCTAGCTCAGCTTGGAGCAGACGGGTGTATGTCCGGTCAATATGACGAAGAAATTGCAGATCAATATTCAGAATACACGTATAGCCAAGACATGGACGATTCATTGTGCAGAAGCAGTGTCTGCTTTGATGACTCGGCGAGTTGAAATTGCCATACATGGGTGGAATTATACACATTTGTCTACAATACCTTTCGGATCTCCGGCATTTCTCTGGTTTAATCTGCCCTTATAATCTTGAGTGTCTCGGATACTTGCTTCTGTATATATCTCTACGGTAGCATTAGGGTTCTATTTCAGATACAAGATAAGGCTTCATATTCGAAAGATGATCAATCGTTGAAAGACTTGAACAGATTGAGTAGGGCAAGGACAGAGTTTGATGTTCCATATAATCGATTTAATACGGCCATGCTTCAATGGTTTCTACTTTAAAGATATTATATGTGGCCAGAAAGCCATCTCGTGTTCCTGCTGGCGCGTAGATCGTGGATGGACACGCGAAAGAAGCTGCGCAGGGGCCCGAAGAACCACGGAACTCCCTCAATCGGTTTATCTGCCTTGAACGAACGCGCTAGCGGCTACGACGGTCGAGAATGATGATGGGGTTACAGGGCGTGTTTGGGGTAGATGGTATGAAGGTGGAGCAGGGCCAGGAACGTTCATTTTAATGCGGTGCAAGTGGTCAATTGTTGTTTTGTGTCTACATTCGGATGGGTCGAGCGAAAGGCTCGGACTATGAGAATGTTGTCGACCGTAGAAGAGGGAACGAAGTTAATGGGAGGGAATAGAGTAATTAACTAGAAGTAGAAAGATAAAGATTGATACAAGATAGGAAACTAGCTACTGTACTCAGGATTGTCTATATAGCTTCGTACCACAAAGCCAGCCAGATTCCATCTACTAGAACACAGAAGAAGTATCTCTACGGATATATAAAGGAGACGCCGAAGCGCCAAGCTGCGCGTTTGCCGGCAAACTGTCTGCCAGAGAAGAGAAAGAGAAGGAAGTAATGCCATACAGAAGGTCTACAAACTGCATATGGCAACAGTGAGCACGTCAGAATACGTCACCATCGGACTCATCATACCTCTTCCCTGCCAGCCTTGTGAACCACAACAGAGTCAAGATCTCAGGCCTTAGGATTCGAGCCTGGTAGTTGACTCGGTAAATCAGTATGAGATGATTTAGCCGGCACAGCGATGTGACCCAATTCAGCGTCTTGATGAGAACTTCCCGACGTCTGTGGTAACGAAGATGATGGATGTCTTCGTCCTTTCTTTTTCCATTGGCGCCTGTAAAATAGGAACGCGCCGACGAAAGCGAGCACTACGCCAGACGTAGCACCGATACCGATTCCAGCCATTGTACCCCTTGAAGTATTGTGTGGCGGGCTATAGGTGCTCCTGGGGCGTATGCTAGTACTCGTGCGGGTTCCATCCGCGGTACTGGCAGCATGCGCTGCTTGGATCGTCGCAAAGCCAAGACCTGCAATCGTTGGCAATGCGGCACTGGGGTTGATAGGCCAGTATGCATTGATCGATGGACAGGAAGGAGTAGGAAGCGTAGGTGGAGGGAGGGTATTTGCAGTCACGGCAGACCACCTTTTCAACGAATTGTAGTCGGCCAGGGTTGTTTGCGTGCTAACCTCGAAGAGCCGCGGCGCATGGTGGTTGCAGCTAGTTTCAGAGATGATAACGGGAACCCCTAGGCCTCCTAGCCTCGACGTCAATACATCGTAGTCAGAGGCGCTCATGGACGAGTTGCACCCGAGTTCGTTGACTGCATAGAAGTCGATAGCCTCGTCACTTTTTCCTCCGCACACCAAGTATTCTCCCAACGTTTGGATATAGGTATACTCTGAATCTGTGGCGTATCCAATAGGTATAGCGCGGTACTTCCTAGCAGCAGCATAAGCTTTCATATCCCGGGCTGCGGCCTTTAGGTATGGGGCTAGGTCGACTGTAGGGCCTATGTCATACATTTAGTGAGCGCAAAGACTGTGAGCGGTGGGTTTCATACCTTGACCAGTAATAGTTTGGCTGGAAATAATATTATTTCCAATAAGAAGCCCCAGGAGATTGCTATACCCGGCCATTGAATCAAGAACAGCCGCATATTGTTCGAAAACGCCCATTTGCCATGGTGAGTTGACCTTGCAGAGATGTTATTATCCATAAAAATTACACGAGCAACCGGAAATGCTTACTATGTTCGAGCTGACATCCGTCCAAGCTCTTTGAGTTGCCATGTTTGCAATCACGTATATTCCATTGTCCTGGAAAGTCTGCATGCATTTATCGTGACCCTGAGTCGCATCTGTATAGTACACCCTGATAGTGTTGGCCCCGAGTGCCTTGAGGATAGGCGCATCGATTGCGCACTGGCTAGCCCTCGAATCTGCCAAAACATCGATTGTAGTCGAACCAGAGGCATCTCCGATGTAATCGACACCTGTTTCAGATGTTATCTTGGCTTGGCATCGATAACACAGTTCAAATGATCTTACCTTTGATCTGAAATCGATGGCCCCTACTCAATAACCCATTCCCCGCGACCGAGATAACAGGCAGTGACATCTCAAGACACGAAGACACAAAGGTGGCAGGAGATGATAAACACGGAAAAGACTGCGGGGGAAGTGAAAAACAGGGTCCGAGGCTATATCTAGGGCGCCATGGCCCCTACATAGGCTTGCCCAACCCGGTATAGCGCTTACATGTGAAGCGGTTTTTAAGATTGCAATAAGCCCGGTTGATAACGAATCCTACCTTGAGGTCATGGCGTATCTTATAGAAGTCCAACTCTCACGGATATAAACTGTGGAGCTACAATCCCTTAATTGTAGGATCCATTCAACCATTTTTGCTTCATATTGCTCCGCATTATTAAATCATAAGGTCTTTAGGTGTTATGTACGCCAGCGGCCTTCCAGAGCCTGCCCCGGACCTGCAAAACTCGCCCATTCGCTCAGAGCTCTGTCTGCCCTATTCGCACCCTAACAACATTTCGCACCCACGGAACTCCCCATTTACTACTCGTTCTTTTCATTTTTACTCATATTAAGGATGACACGGTGAAGGGAGGCCACAAACGGCCGCTTTTGACACCATTTTAAGCCGCTCACGTGGCCGGTCTTGGCGTCACGTGCACCAAAGCCCACGACCCGCTGCGGGTTAGCCGTGCCTGGTTCTACGTATCTTCAACTTCCCCTGTATATACATACATACACTCGCGAGATTGAATCCATGTTTCTGTAATGGGGCTCGTCGAACTACCCACTGAGATCCTGTGGATCATCGCATCATGCCTTTGCCGCTAAACGGATATTTACGCCTTCGTCCACACCAATCGTGATCTATACGAAAGACTTATCAAGTCTCTATATTACTTTCACGCCCGGTATAGATATGGAGCCAGGCTCTGGTTTCTCGCCCAGCGGAACCTCTTTTCATAAGTTCAAAGTTTGCTAGACGTGCTAAATGCTGCTAGCAACCAGCCTCCAGCATCCCGGGCAGTGGTAGAAGCAACGGAACGGAAACCTATAAGAATGTACGAAAAAGGCACGATGCTAAGAATGTAGGAAGAAGAAGAAGACACAATACACAGAATACGAGAAAGTCTGGACCCTATGGATATTTCTACCCACCCTCTTCTCCAATAGGGATACAGCATCCTGGGTATTAGGAATATCCAGCATGCTCTAGTGCTGGCAATTAAGGGTGGCTATACCGAAACTGTGACCCTTTTACTAGACTTTGGTACACAGGCCAACTTCTACAGTAGGGAATCTATATTGGCTACTTACAATTAGTGGTATACTAAGGCGATTGATTACCCGCCCCTCTTCACTGCGGTATAGCACGTGAGGGTAGAACTAGTAAAGTTACTGCTTCAGTGTGGTACTAATCTAGAGCTATTTGCTCCTTCACCATTATATCGTGCTGTCGAAGATAATGGACGGGAAATTATCCCTATATTACTCGAATACAGTATAGGGCCGTAAGTAATAGCGTTAAAGCTAGCTATACTAAACGAGGATAAGTCTATAGTGAGATTTCTTCTTAATAGAGGATTCAATATTTTAAAGGACGGACATACTGGACTCTATACTGCTAAAATGAGGGTGACAAGGATATGATCGACTTATTAGAGTCTCGGGGTGTAACATTAGCTGCACTTACTAATGCTGAAAAGGAAAAGTGGGAGACGGCAGACGGGGATGGCACTCTGCCTCTTTTTGATAATGTGTTTATTTCCTTCGAGGACGAGGTCGATCTGGATGAGGGTGAGGGTGAGGATGACGAGTTCCGGAATTATTATGAGTATTGATGGGTACATTTCCTGTATCACATATTTTCAAATTGGTTCCCTTTATTTTTTTCTCTCTTATATTCCTGATTGTACAAACGAATGCACAACTGCACAACTGTACAGTAGATATGATTAGGTATTCACGTCTATAGTACCTACACTAATGCTGAACGGAGGAGACGCTCCAGTTCTCGTAGCGACTCGGGCTTGGAAGTGACACTAGACATCAAGTAAAGCACGTTTCCAAGGACGCGCGAGTGAACATTGAACTGATCACCACCAACAGCCAGCTTCTGCTGCAGTCCCTTTGCAGCATTGGAGTTGTAGCCTGTCATATATTAGCTTTATCAATGATTCAGGTCTGAAGAACATAACATACCTCCACCAGCTGCATCACGCAGTGAGATACTCAGCACGGTTCCAATGGCGAACACGCTCTCCACGGACTTCGTGGAAGAGAGGTCCTCAAGCAGACCATGTGACCAGACACTCCACACCTCGGGAGCTGAAGATTCAACAGTAGCAGGCGAGCTGCTACGCCAGTCAGCGCGGTATGCATCCCACGATCCATCGGTATCAAGCTTGGCCATGGTCTTCAAGGAGTCAACAGCGACCGTGCATCCAACTGCATGGGCGGTGTAACTGTGGCCGTGGAGAAGGGCATCGCTCTTTTCGGGACTCGAGAAAGCATTGAAGATTTCCTCGCTAGCGACAGTCGTGCAGAGTGGTACCAGCCCGCCCGTGAGGAGTTTGGCGTTGACGGCCACGTCGGGGTGCACTCCTAAGAAAGAGGCGGATGTCCGCCGACCGAGACGGTACAATCCGGTGAAGACTTCGTCGAAGATGACTGGCAGGCCGGACCACGACGGGGATTGTTTGGGTGCGGTAGCGTTGGGGGAAAACAGCTCTGGGTGGTCGCGGACCACATCGGTCAGGCATCTCTGGAAGAGAGGGTCACTAAGGGAATCGTTAGTTCATGTAAATGAAGGATCGTATATTCTTACCAGAAAAGCATTCCACCCGCACCGAGGATGACCGGTTCCAAGATCAATGCTCCAAACTTCACTCCTTGGCGCTGAACGAGATCTTCAATAGTGCGACGGATGTAGTCCTTGTACCGCTGGGCAGTGGCAGACTCAAGACGCTGGCTGAGGTCAAACACCGATCCCAAGGAAGCGAAATCAACATCCTCGCCGAGTTCTCCCTGCAGCTCACCGGGGATCTCGACTTTCCAAGATCCGCCAACCATCTTGACAAGAGGAAAATCGAACCAGTGGCCACGACCACGATACCACTCAACCTTCTTATTGAATGTCGAAGGTTCCGAACAGTCCATCACACCGATAGTATCACCGTGGTAGCTACCCTTGAGTCCAAGAATACCAACCTGCTCCTGGGAGGCATCCCAACCGTACCGGTCGCAAGAAGCGCGTAGACCCATCTTCACAGCAACTTCCATCCCTGTACTTCCATTGTCCGTGTAGAAGACTTTAGTAAACCTCGGGTTTTCGATGGTTTTCAGTAGATTATCCGCAAGCGTCAGCGCTGGCTCATGGACAGCTCCTGCGAACATGACATGTCCGTACCGACCGGCGGCATAGGCAGCAGATAGTGCTAGTTCGGGGTTACCGTGGCCTAAGCCTTGAGTCCACCAGGACGCGGATCCGTCGAATGTCGGGCGCAGTTCACCCTCTGCATCTTTGGATGTGTTGGAGCCGAATGTTTGGAAGTAGTCATCATGCGCTGAGTCGATGACGGTAATGTCCTTGGCCTTCATGCCTTGGTGCTGGGTAAAGGGGTACCATATCAGCTCTTGCGCACGGTCGGCCATCTCTTCGAGACGCTGGACGCGCTCGGTATTATTGACGGACATTTCTTCAAGCAATCGGAGAACCTCCGACTCCTTTGCGGAGTTTTGGTAGTAGCTGAACATGGCCTCCTCGTCCCTTATTTGGGAGTCGGCATCCAGCCGCGACGGTCTGGCTGGAGGCGCTGGTAGCGACACCAAGGGAATGCTCTTTTTCTGGAAGTATTCCCGGAGGTATTCATGATTTTGATAGTACTCATCTCGGAACACGAGAACCGATGAGATATCATAGCCACGGAGAAGCAACGACTCGTAGGCAGAAATCGAAGAAGAGATACCCCCTAGACGAGAGTCTGCCACCAACACGATTGGCATCCGAAGTGGTCGATACAAGTCAGCCTGTGAGTTGCCATTGGGGCCCGGGGAGTGCACGCCCCCGGCCGTCTCAACAAGGGCGAAGTCAATGTCGGACCGCGCCCAGCCGGACAGTGTGTTGTGTATGGATGCGAGAAGGTCATCGTCTCGCGGAACCTGCGCGATGAGCTTTAAGTCTTTTAATTAGGACAATCGCACTTACAAATTTATCCTTTGCTGCCAAGTGCGGGCTCACGGGATCGTCGAATTGGTAGAGACATTTGGTGAGCGTCCCGGCGCCATAACGCCGCAAGTGCCTGCGACCGTCAGTGACCGGAATTAATTCAATCGAATTGCTTCAAAGTTCGCCTACCGATCATCGGCATCATCTAATGCCCCCGTAGAAACCGGCTTGAGGAATGCGGCGCGCTGTTTCTGGTGTTGAACCGCATTACACAGCACCGTGGAGATAATTGTCTTCCCCACGTCCGTGTTAGCGCCGTAGACTTGGTGGGCTCGTAAACTGCGCCAGAGCGCTGCGCCGACCGGAGGCATGACGAGATGAATGAAGTGAGTCACGATGAAGTCCAAGAGACCTCGGCGGGTCAACTGCCATTGAGTTTCCGACTCCACGCAAATCCCCACAATTTTGCATTTCACCGGATTGTCCTGTTGGGTTTCTCAACGACTTGGGATCTTGGCTTTGGGAATTGAATTGGTTCTCTTGCCAATCTCAACAATCAACAATATTCGAATCGGAAATCAAGTGAATAGCCGTTGACAGGAACAGTACAGGAACAGTACAAGAACAGAACAGGAACAGGAACAAAGGAATCGACGTGATCATGAAAGCCGATATGACTCCTCCGGGGACATCGAGGACAGCAGGGACAGCAGGGAAAACATCGCACAAAACACTCGTTGACTCACTATCCGCCACTTTGTCGCGCCGGGAAGCCAAATCCGCCCGTCGGAGGCTGACCATTTTACCCCGGACAGCTGTGGATTTCTCCTCCAATGACTTCCTGTCACTGTCAACTTCCTCTGCATACCGAGAACGCTTTCTGGCACTGTTGAACAACACGCCGCCATCATTCCCTCTTGCCAGCGGGGGATCTCGGCTATTAGACGGGAATTCGGCTTACGCGGAAGAGCTCGAGAACTTCCTCGCGACATTCCATCGAGCCCCGACAGCACTTCTATTCAACTCCGGCTACGACGCCAACGTCGGCGTACTATCCAGCATCCCCCAACCAGGCGATGTGATTTTGTACGATGAGTTCATTCACGCCAGTGCCCATGAGGGCATGCGTCTGTCGCGGGCCGGTCCTCGGGAGATGTTTGCCCACAGTTCGCCGGTTGGCTTGAGAGAGGCTCTGCAGTCGCAAATAGATGAAGACCCAGCTATTGCGGAAGGCGCGCGCAATGTCTTCGTGCTCATTGAGTCCATCTACAGCATGGATGGCGATGTTGCGCCCATCAAGGAGTTTATCGCGGTTGTTGATGAGCTGCTACCTCAAGGCAATGGATATTTCTACGTCGATGAAGCGCATGCGACTGGTGTGTTTGGACCGCGGGGTGCGGGCGTGGTTCAGGAACTCGGCGTTCAGGATCGCATGTTCATCCGAGTGCACACATTCGGCAAGGCACTAGCGAGTCATGGAGGTATGTATGATCTGTTTTGATCGCCCGTTGAAATACCGAACTGACCATATCCAGCCGTGGTTCTCTGTGGACCAGAGACAAGGGATTACCTGATCAACTATGCGCGGAGTTTGATCTATACCACCGCTCTAGGATTCCCATTCCTGGCATCGATTCGCGCAGCCTATGAGATCCTAGCATCTGGTGAAACCGAATCAGTAAGTTGATCATTTCTCCATACTCCTAATACCCAGCTAACTGGTTCACAGTTACAACGCCGGCTTCAGGAGTTGATCGGTCATCTCCGACAACGACTGGCGGGCCTCCATACATATCAATCAGTCATGTTCGAAGTCGACCATTTCCCCACATCTCCCATTATCTCCCTTCGCACATCCCAGCCGCGACAGCTGGCGAGTCTCTGCCAGGAAAACGGATTCATTGTTCGCGCGATCATGCCACCGACGATTCCCGAGGGAAAGGAACGGGTGCGAGTGTGTTTGCATGCAGGAAACACCGAGGCGGAAATCGATGGTTTGACGCGGATGATTCAGTCGTGGCTCGATCAAAGTCACAGAAATGTATCAAAATTATAAAAGTATGAGGTACTTGATTTGCATCTGGGATTTTCTACTAGTAATCTCTATTCAAGACCATTCATTTAAATTGTTATCTCATAGGTCGTTATCCGGTTACTTGAATGCTTATATGCAAACAAACAAGACGATGTTTCATGTCCTTACAATATCAGCTGGCAAACTTCAACCACCCCGTCCTGCTGATTATGGCCCATAATCCAAAATCCAGCCCGATCACGTTGTCCTGCTTCGGGTATCAAAATACGCGGCCAGCCCTTAGCCCGACGGTCCGAGGTTGCCACCTGGTCTTGGTACCTATTGCCCAGCCTCGGCACCAGGGATGGATGTCGGCGTTATATGTGGAATGGATCCGGGATTCGGGCCGTGATGCCCACTTATTCTTCGTGCCAAATACCTCCGCACCGAGACTATCAGTGCGGAGTATCGCCGACCATTACCGAGGGTGTTTAAATGGGATACCGACGCGGAAATCAACTTTGAGATGATTCGGAGCTAGTACTCCGTAGATCAAATCAAAGTACACTGTTGTGTAATGCCTGAAGTAGTGTGTAAGGCCACTATGTGCGAACTTCACTAATTCGATCTCTTGGCCGATGAAGAAAGTCCGTAGAATTTGAGATTTTACAGGGCAATTGTTGTAGAATGCATCTATTTCTATTGATTTAAATCCTCTGTACTTGAAATTACTTGTTCATTAGATATCTAGACCATAGATTGCTCCACCTTCATACTAGCCTGGGTATCCGAGCGGTCCATAGTGGTATACCGACTGAAATCTCTCAGATCCCGACGGTCATCACCAGGCGAAACACCATTCGCCACTGCCTTGCGGTCCTGACGACGGAAGTAAACACGCTTGCACCACTTCCAGCTCTCAATACCCAAGAAGAAAAGCACCGTCTCAACAAACACAATACCCCACTCCCAAGAAATGCTGGTATGCTTGAAAACACTGTGATTGATAACAGGAATGTAGATGATAGGGAATGCAAGAACGAAGCCAGTCATGATGCCGAAGAAGAGGAACTTGTTGCGCCAGATATCATGCATCCACTGGGTGTAGCGTTTCTTAGAGTCGGGCTGCATGTGGAAGAAGCTGCGGCGCAGATGCATCATCTCCCAGGCGAGGAAGAGGGCGAACCAGGTCATGCAGGTGAAGGTAGTGGCGCGGGCGCGGAAAACCGTGTCGCAGTCGTAGGGTTTGTTGGGGTCGTTGTAATGTGTGTTGCAGCCCTGAGCGAGCTCGCCGTTGCCCCATCGGAACATGACGAGGGAGAATGCGGACAGACAGAGGGCGGCCATCCAGACTCCGTAGACGAGGGTGTCGACGATGATTTCCCAGGTGAAGATACCTTGTTTCTGTGATTTGTTAGTAAATTGAATTGTTAGGGCAAGGCTTGGAGGAACTTACACTTTGCGGTGGTCGGTCCATCACTTCCGGGGCGGCAATCTCCATTCCCAGACCCATATCAGGGAGACCAGATGTAATCATGATAATCCAGATGATCTCGACGGGGGAGATAGGGAAGACAGACTGGTTGGTTTCATCCTTGAAGGCCAATCCAATAAGAAGGGTCAATGCTAAAGCAACGTTCTCCGCAAGAAGATGTAGAACGAATTTCTGGATGTTATCGAAAATGCGACGACCTTCCTCAATACCGTTGATGATAGAAGCAAAGTTATCATCGGACAGCACTAGCTCGGAAGCATCCTTGGCCACATCTGAGCCATTCTGACCCATGGCAATGCCGACATCAGCCCGCTTGAGCGAGGGAGAATCGTTAACTCCATCACCAGTCATAGCCACAAAGCGCCCACGACGATGCAGGGCATCAATCATACGGACTTTCGTATTAGGGGCACAGCGAGCAATAACCAACGGAAGGGTGGGAAGTTGATCAATCTCATCTTCGGTCAATTTGTCAAACTGGGAAGCCGTCATAACCATAGCATCGGCAACGTCCTTCGCGATCATATCCATGTTCGCAGGAATGATCCCGACTTGGGCTGCAATCGCACGCGCAGTACCGGGGTGGTCACCGGTGACCATGTGCACGGAGATTCCAGCCTTGTAGCAAAGGGCAATAGCACCAGCTGTCTCCGGACGAGGAGGATCGTAGAGACCGATCAAACCGTAGAAAGACAAATCCTTCTCGACGTCCTCGCGGGGAAGAGGGCTGTCGCCTTCTTTTGCAGGATTGGTGTTCTCGCGGCCGGCCATAGCCAGCACGCGAAGACCCTCTTTAGCCAAAGCCTCCATGTTCTCCAAGATTTCATCGCGTATTTCATCGTTGATAGGAACGGGCTCCGAGTCAGGCTTCCATTTGATAGTGGTGCATGCCTCGAGCACTCGCTCGACAGCACCCTTGGTGAAGATCATTTCGCGACTCTTCCCTGAGTTATTGTCGTCGCGCTTTGTGAAAATAACAGACATTTTCTTCACGGTTGAGTCGAATGGGTACTCGGCCTGTTGCTGCCAGATCGGCTTATCGCCCTTGGTCCAGCGAGACAGACCCCAGTTGAATCGAGAGGCGAAAACCTGGATGGCAATGTCGGTGGGTTCGCCGCGAGCCTGCCATCCCTCGGTGGCACTTTGGTGAAGATGGGCCAGGTTGGCCATGGCAGTGACGTTGAGGAAGTCCTTGAGCGTATCGTTATCTTTTAACAAGTCATCTGGCGATGCAACATCGCCCAATTTTTCCTCGCCTAGTTTGACCGGGGGCTCTGCAATCAAGCTCAGCTCGCCGTCTTCGGGGTTGAGAGGTTCATTCGAGGCACCGACGGAGTAAGTTCCTAGGGATGGGAGCCAAGCCCTCTTTGCGACCATGCGGCCTTGGGTCAGAGTACCAGTCTTGTCCGAGCAGATGTTGGTAACAGCACCGAGCGCCTCCAAGGAATCCAGCTTCCGGACAATAACATGGCGCTGGACCATCTGCTTCGTTCCGACGGCCATAGTAATTGTCAACACGACCACCAAACACGCCGGAATCATAGCTAGACCAGTCGCGACCGCATAAATGATAACCTCGCTATCACCGCGCCAGTCATTCGACGCAGCAACCACAATCGCAAAAATAACAGCAATGGCAAAGAGCAGAAGCGCCAGCTTGGACAGTTTCCGCTGCAAAGGTGTACCAACATTGGTACCCAAGAACCGGCCAATGGCATCAGTGGTCGTCAATGTCCAAGCCTGGATATACCATCGCTTCTTCGTTTCGCCTTCAGGTCCACGCTTAACAGGGCGACGTTTCGGGTCGGTACCACGGAGGGCTTGCGCGATAGCTCCAATCTCGGTTCTCATTCCAGTTCCCACGACGACACCGCGAGCACGTCCTCGGGTCACGGTTGACGAACTGTAGGCTATGTTCAGTCTGTCGCCTGGGCCTGTGTCGACCTCAAAGGTGGCCTCTGCATCTTTTTGGACTGGGAGGGACTCGCCAGTTAGCAGCGCTTCGTCAGTTTCGAAATTGAATGCTTCAACGAGTCTATGAAGGGTTAGCTTGGTATTCTGATATTCTATACGGGTTGGTACATACCTGACATCAGCAGGGACAGTATCTCCTACTTTCAATTCGACCATGTCACCGGGGACGATCTCATTTGCTGGGACGGTTGCCGTCTTGCCGTCGCGAGAAACTACACCTGTGGGCGAACTGAGCGATCGCAGCGAATCCATGGTCTTCTCAGCGGCGTAATCCTGATAGACACCGACGACGATGTTCAGCCCGATGACGGCGGCGATGAAACCTCCTTCGATCCAGGACTGGATGCCGAAACTGACAGCCATTGCGATGATGAGGACCTAAAACTTCTTAGCAATCATTCTTTGATGGATATTGGCTTCTGACTTACCAGCATCATGGCGTTGGCGATCTGTCGAATGACAATCTTCGCCAAGGAGACGCCTTTGTCTCCTTGAAGCATATTCTCGCCATACTTCTCGAGGCGTTGCTTGACCTCCGCAGTTGTTAGACCATCGTCCGAATTGGTCTGGAGTTCGCTGATGACATCTTCGAAGGTGAGACTATGGGCGGGTTGGGAGAGAGGTTGTTGTGTAATGTCAACATGGCTCTCGGAGCCGGAACCTTTGTGCGACATTTCGCAATATCGGATGGTAGAGTGTTGTCTCTAGTTGGGTGGGTTGAGTGAATTGAGTGAATTGGTGAAAGATGTACTTCTATGAGGCTCTTAAGGGGGCAACTTATAGAAGGTATCTGTAGGAGAATGAGAGTCCATACACCGGGATTACTTGAGTAATAGGCACACTTCTATGAAACAACCTTCTTTTCTTTTCTTCCGAGGGGGGTTCTCAAAGTATAAATAGGATCAGAATACCACTCGATGGCGAAATGCAATCGGCAGTTATGACCGGATGTAATCTGAAGGAAATTGTGTCCGACATCCGGGGAACTAGATTTTATGCTGGCGAATCAACTTCATTTACCACATCTCTGTATCAAGCGGACGACCTTGGCGCATCATCGATGACGCAAACGGAGTCTAGGCATGTCCGGGTGGGTCCCCACGCGACAATTCTCGGGCTCTGATTGGTGCGGAAATCGCTTGGCATAACCTTGGCTGGACAGGTCGTCGGTTTCTATCTCTCTGGCTTATTTCCCACCTCTGGTCTTCTTGGCTCTTGGCACTTAGAACCTCTTGGCATTTCGGGGCTCGAGGGTTCCTCCGCTTCAAATCCGCCTCTTTCTCCGGAGGAATTCTTCAATTCTTACGTGGCGAAACCCCCATTATCTTTGTTTTTCGCCTCAGATAATGGGCTATCAATTGCTCCTGGAGACACGGTGCCTGAATACATGATTGACCCGAGTGATCCGATCTAGGTTGCACTGTCTTACATTGCGCTATTCCTCCATTCTCATTGGGTCTACTATCGGGCGATACTCCAATTCTTTATTTTTATTTTCTTCTCGTATCTTCTTCGCTTGGGCCTAAAACCCATATGACCCTCCACTCATGGCGGACGATTCTATGCCGCGAGAGGAGATACTCGGGGTTGTGATTGGGGCAGTTGCGCTGTTTTCCCTGATCAGCATGATTCCGGTGTAAGTACGGAGGCGCGAGAAGTCTTGGCAACCCCCGCGCTTCATGCATGCGAATTGTTCTCGAACTTCCGAAGTGCCGATCACTGATTTGTATGATTTTCCGTCTAGCATGATCATGAGACATCACCGACGACGCGCCGCCATACGGGCCATGGCCGCAGCCCGAGTTCTCCCACCGGTATATCAGGTACAGTTGCAGAATGTGTTGGGCCAACCTGTGTCCGTGGACCGATGGTTGGAAGAACAGAACGTGCCTGCCAATGCGCAACAATATGGCCAAGATACTTGGTAAGTGCGCTATTCCAGCATTCCACCGGTCTCCGATTCCGGCTGCCCCTCCTCGAGCCTTTTGGCCCCGCGGCTGGATGATGTCGTGTGGGGACACTAGGGCTGGGCATTCGGTCCCTCCGCCCTATCGGGATCCGCGAGTTTTCGTGGAGGCGGATCCATGGTTTCTGGGCAAGGCGTTATTGCGCCCAAGGCCAATTTCCGGTGTTCCTGGATAAACACGCGTGGTCTTGGCTAGAGATAGCAGACCGTGCAAGCGACTCTGGACACATCGACTGAATCTTCTAGAATCAAGCTAACTCACCCAGCCCCATCTGTCTGTCAGCACTATCGTCGTCCCCATACCTCGCCTGTCCCGATCCAGCCGTGCTGGCTGACGACCAGCATAATCCCAACCCGACTACACGACCAGACCCCCGCTGCAGCTGCGGGGCACATTCCCCGCCCGATAGCGAGGTCCTCGTACTCAATCGCTGCAAGCATGCCTTCCATCTAGACTGTCTGAAGTCCTGGTTTGAATACCGTCGGTATAAGTGTCCGATCTGCCAAGCTTCGTATTCGCCAGAGGAGGAGGCACGAGGATGATTTCCAGAAATAATTATTGACCTGCATGCATGATCCTGCGGGGTTGCCCAAGTGCAACTTGCATTTGGTCAGCGATATGCCCTTTGACTATCGGATCAATACGGCTTCTTTCTTATATTTTTCTCCTTTTTCTTTACCTCTTTTGTCTTGCTTTGCTTTTGAGATATCCGTCAACGTGACACGACATGTTTGTTCATTCCGTTCTTTGATCTGCATTTATCCATTGGCCATCTGTCCAAAGAGGCCGCAGATGATCTTGTTTTATGTATCTATACGCAGTCATATATACTCATTATGATCGTGATGCAATGGGCTATGTATATTGACCGAATGGACACCTTCCTAGCCTGTTTTCACAGAAATGTATACATTAAATCACCATCATTGTACTCTCATCTTCTCATCGTCCGCGATTGAACAACCGGGCACCCAAATAGGAAATTTATCTCGGCACTCCGCATTTCCCGTCTCTACGGAGACAGCTTCTAAGATATTCCTTTTTTTAATTTCCCTCCACGATACAAGAACTCCATGCATACCAAGGAGTAGCATCAGACTCTCCTATCACACACATCTCATCAAAAACCAATCAAATCCCTCCACCATGGGCTTAAATGCCAAAGAAACCAAGCTCGTCGATATCGCCAGAGATACCATCAACGCAATCCCAAGGTCAAGTACCCACAGTGTCTCCAGCGCAGCCCTCTCAATCAGCGGCCAGGTTTTCACCGCCGTGAACGTGTTCCACTTCACGGGCGGACCATGTGCCGAGCTGGTAGTCCTCGGTGTAGCCGCCGGAGCCGGGACTCCGCGCCTCTCGCATATTGTCGCTGTTGGCGAAGACGGCCACGACGGAATCATCCTCAATCCCTGTGGTCGGTGTCGACAGGTGCTGTATGATTTGCATCCTGGAATTCGGGTTATTGTGCAGAAGGGCGGGAAGGCGGAATCTGTCCTTATTGATGAGTTGCTACCTTATGCTTATGAGCCTAGGGAGTGAGATACGATACAATTATGTGCATAATGGAGATGCCGAAGTAACCGGTGTGGAATACTACGGAGTGGCAGTCAAGCCGATCTAAAAATACATTTCGACGAACTAGGCTCCATAGTTCACTAATAGCCTGATTCAATCCAATCAGCATAGTCGCTTCCTAGAACCGTGTCCTTTGTGACTGCCGCCGATATAGGAGTCTCGTACTCGCGCGCAGAAGTATCTGACCCGGCCCCGCTATTGTTGTACTCATAATAGAGTGGTGTGGCGCCTTCCGCTAATGTCGTCCAGCCCTTGGCATTGACTATACTACCCAGGTTGGAGTTCTGGTAGATGACGCGAGCAAGGCCTCGCCATGGACGGCCAAGATAGACAGTGCTATCGAGGACAGCACTAGACGCAGCCTTGATATTGCAGCGGTCGAGTGCATACCAGGTGGTGTCGGTAGTTGTCTGGCGCGAACTGGCAGTGATGGCCCCAGGGCCGTTGGAGACTATATCGCAGTTGTTGAACCAGGCGGAGGCGGCGCCGAAGATGTAGTCCACGGCTCCTAGAAACCGTTCGTATTTATAGTGAATAGGGATGTGATAGAGAATGACTTACCCTCGATCCTGCTGTTGGCGTAGTATTGTGTTCCCGACTTGGCGTACAAAGTATCCTGGTATCCACTGAACTGACACGCATAGAAGCCGAGTTTATCGGCATTGGCGACGAGTCTGGTATATCAGTCAATAATTCAATATCAAGGCAAAGAAATAGATACTCACGCAACAGCCTGCGCGCCTTTCCCGAACCCGTTCACCACATTGATATTGTGCATCTTGAACCCATCGGCGACAACGTTCACGGTAGCGCTCGCATCCAGTGAGCCAGCCTCGGGCGAAGATATCGTATGCGTAATGGTAACAGTGTTCTCCTTATATGACTCCTCATACGTCGTCTCGCCATACAAAGTCAGAGCACCGGCATAGTTAATAGTAAGCTGTTCCTCGTACGTGCCGCTTGCGACATAGATACAAGCTGCTGCTGAGGAAGAGCCGAGAGCAGTAAGTGCAGCGCCGATAGTCGAGTATTTCCCACTCGATCCGACTGTCAGGCAACCTGCGGGGGCAGTGGTCCTAGCTGTGCGGGTGACTAGTTTGGCGGGTGCGCCCAGGACCGCCGTGCTGAGGGCTGCGAGGAGGAAAGCGTGTAGTTGCATTGAGAGAAATTGGTGTTTTACCGGAGAGAAGGGAATGGTTTCGGGTTATGTACTCCGTCCGTCTTTATAGAAGTTGTTTCTCCACCGGGACTTTGTATAGTTATGGGACATATTTTTCCGAGATAAAGAGAGATTTCCTCTTCAAGGGGCCAATATATTCAATTATATCCACAGTCCAATTCCTATTTGTTTCACGGAGTTCCACCCCGTTGCGTAGAAGTGGATATTCAGGGCAGATCGTAGATCGGGGAGAACAACGTGGGAAAGTCACCGGAGGATAACCCATTGGGTAATTAAAGGGAATTTATGGACCCTATATCTGTTTGAGGGTGAAGAAATGACTTTCCCTCATGGAATTATTCCTCGAATGGCGGGCCAGGGCTAAAGAAGAGGTGTTTCAGGTGGTTTTATTTCTCCGTTGACGAAACATTGAAACTATCCACATGCGAAACACTTAATAAGAGATTAGAGAAGGTAAAAGGAGAAGAGAAGTTATGAAAGGTATAAAACTAGAAACGCAGTTATTCCAATCATAGCTGCGATACCATACCTTCAATCACCACGCAATGTCGATAACAAAAGCCCTCGCAGTCTTTGCGCTTCTCGGCTCATCTCTCGCCCTACCAGACAAAGCAAGACACCACCATGCTCGCGCTTCATCTTGCACACCAGTAGCAGGTGGATCTTCCTCAATCGACGATGTTCCCGCTATAACATCAGCAATCGCCTCGTGCGGCAAGGGAGGCACTATAGTCATCCCATCTGGCACAACCTACAACCTGAAGAGCACACTGGACTTTGCGGGGTGTGTTGACTGTGACTTCCAGTTGGAAGGTACCTTGAAATTCAGCTCGTCAACATCTACCTGGAAGGGACAGACAGCAATGATCAATATCAAGAACATTGACGGACTTAGATTCCGATCTGTAACAGGCAGCGGAGTCATCGACGGAAATGGGCAAGATGCGTACGCATTCCTTTCCTTTTTCTTTCTTTTTAATTCTCATCCCAGTCCACTAATATCACATGTAGATGGGACCTTTTCGCAACAGACAGCACCTACGCCCGCCCAACCCTCCTCTACATCACCGGCGGCTCCAACATCGAGGTCTCAAACCTCCGCCAAAAAAACCCACCCAACGTCTTCAACTCCGTCAAGGGAAACACCAAGACGGCGAAATTCCTCAATCTAAAAATGGACGCCACATCCAAGAGCGACAATGAGCCGAAGAACACAGACGGCTTCGATATCGGCGCCAGCACAGACGTGACCATCAGCAACGTGAACGTGAAGAACGACGACGACTGCGTGGCATTCAAGCCCGGTGCAGACGGCGTCACAGTCACGGACATTACCTGCACCGGAAGCCATGGACTGTCGGTGGGGTCGCTGGGGAAGAGTGCCGAGGACGTCGTGAAGAATGTGTACGTGTCCGGCGCCACGATGGTTAATTCGACCAAGGCCGCGGGCATTAAGACGTATCCTACTGGTAATGGTCATGCCATGTCCACAGTGAGCAATGTTACTTTTACTGGTGTTGTGGTTGATGGGTGTGACTATGCGATTCAGATTCAGAGTTGTTATGGAGAGGATAGTGATTACTGTGTGCTGAATCCTGGGGATGCGGACCTGACGGGCGTTGTTTTTGATAAGTTCAGTGGGAAGACGAGTGGGAAGTATAAGGCTGTCACGGGCAATCTTGATTGTGGATCTCTTGGTACTTGTGATGTCAAGGTTAGTGCTTATACTGTTGAGGCACCATCTGGGGGGAGTGAGGTGTTGTGCGCTAATACCCCGTCGACTTTGGGGGTAACTTGCACGGCTGGTGCCTCGGGCTGAGAATAAGGAGATCAGACCTATGTATAGTTGAGTGAAGAAACTGAAAAGAAAGTTCTATACAATTTTGCGGTATATAAAATGTGTTCGTCATACATGTGTGATTTCTAGCGCAGTACACCAGAAATCCCGTTCTAATACTTATGAGGATGCAATCATCTTGTCCTTCACGTAAAGGTCGACATACTGGTCGACGTCGTAGTTCTCCAGCTGGGAGCGGTCCCAGCCCAGCTTCAGCAGCTCATCAACACGAGCCTTGTCAAAGTGCGCCTCGATGTGACGCTTGTACTTGGCCAGAATCTCGGGCTTGGCCTCCTCGCGGCGGAGACGGTGGCCCAGAGGAGCCTCGACAACAACCTCCTCGAGGACAGTGCCGTCGTTCAAGGTGACGGTCAGCGCGTTGGGGATGGTGCGCTTGGTGGGGTCGTGGTAGTCGGTGGTGAACTTGGGGTCCTCCACACAGCGGATCTTCTTGCGGAGAGACTCTAGCAGAGGGGAGGTCGCGGCCTCGGAGCCGTCAGCGTAGTCGCTTGCGGTCAGGCGGCCGAAGACGAGCATGGTGGCAACCATGTACTGCACACAGTGGTCGCGGTCGGCGAAGTTGTCCATCTCCTTGAACTGCTTGTCAATGATGCGAATGCATGCCTCGTGTGTGCGGTTGGTGATCTCCTTGATGTCCTTGGCGCTCTTGCCCATGGAGGCAAGCTTGGCATTGACCTTTTCAGCGGCCTCGATGGCAGTCTGAGAGTGGAACTCGGCTTGAAGGAGTTAGTTGTTGTCAATTTTGTATAGTGTCATTTCTGCAAATTTAAACTTACCAGGGTAGGAAACCTTGAACAGAACGTTCTCCATGACGTAACTGCCGTAGGGGCGCTGGAACTGGAACTTCTTGCCCTTGAACAGGACATCGTAGAAGCCCCAGGTAGGAGCAGTGAGAACGGTGCGGAGACCACCCTCACCCCTCTGGACCTTGAGAACCAGGTTGACAGCGCGCTGGCAGGCGTCACCGGCAGCCCATGACTTACGCGACATGGTGTTGGGCGAGTGACGGTAGGTACGGAGAGACTGGCCGTCAACCCAAGCCTGGGTAATAGCATCGGCAGTCTGCTTCTCGGTAAGACCCAACATCTTGGAGACGACGGCGGCGGTCGCAACCTTGACGAGGACAACGTGGTCGAGGCCGACCTTGTTGAAGGAGTTCTCCAGAGCCAGGACACCCTGGATCTCGTGGGCCTTGATCATGGCCTCCAAAACATCATGGATCTTCAGGATCTTGCCGTTGCCGAGGTTTCCGCCGGCGCGGTTGGTACGGGAGATCCAGTCAGCCACAGCCAAGATACCACCGAGGTTGTCTGAGGGGTGACCCCACTCGGCAGCAAGCCAGCAGTCATTGTAGTCGAGCCAGCGGATCATAGCACCGATGTTGAAAGCGCCATTGACGGGGTCCAGCTGGTAAGGAGTGCCCAGCACACGGGTACCATTGGGGACAACAGTACCCTCCACAACGGGGCCAAGGAGCTTTGTGCACTCCTTGAACTTCAGAGCCTCCAATCCACAGCCAAGGGTGTCTAGGAACACCAGACGAGCAGTGTCAAACTAAAAATTTAGAATTAGTCGGTGCTTAATCTAACCGGGCCGGGTAAACTTACTGCCAAGTCGG
This sequence comes from Penicillium roqueforti, assembly GCF_015533775.1. NCBI lineage: Eukaryota > Fungi > Ascomycota > Eurotiomycetes > Eurotiales > Aspergillaceae > Penicillium > Penicillium roqueforti. The sequence goes on from NW_024067584.1 coordinate 32,818, forward strand.
AATCCACCTTATAGTCGTGGATGTAACTGGCCATGTCCTGAATTTCAGTGTCATAGGACTTGTCGGTGTGCACCGCCGGGGCGGCAGATTGACGAGCAGCCATTGTAGAGAAACGGGGAGTGCGAGGCACCGAGATACGTGGAGAGATGGAGAGGGAAGAAGTCAAAGTGGGAAATCTGGAGATGCGGGCCAAAGTGCGGGGAGACGTGTGGGTCAGGCGTCTCACTGCGGGCAAGGACATAGTGAAGAAGGGTTTGGAATAGGATTGTTGATCAACAATTGACACAATTGGAGAGACGAAGAGGGGGAGATGGTCAGTTATTTAAAACAAATCATGGACGAAAGGAGAAATGTTGGGGAAAAAAGGGAGAGAAAGGCCGGGGATGTGTTCCAAGCTGACTTCATACTGCCGAGGGTCGGTTACAGTCGGGTATTACTTCTCTCTACCCTTTGTACAGGCCTTTGTATGCCTTCTTACTCTTTGTTTATGGGGTTGACTACCTTGTCTACAGACGGTAGACTGATAATTGCACTATTACTTTTTCAATAGGCCGAGTTGATTGCTATGTTACCGTCGTTTGAGCTTCCTGGCCAAAATCCGAGGATCGGACATAAAAGGACAGCAACAGACCAGGATGCAAGATGTAGCGAACATCGGAATATACGGTCCGAATGTGCAAGGAAAGGACAAGCCAAAGGAGCAAAAATGTTGTTCGAAGGAGCTCACCCCGAGCTCATCTGGACCGCTGCCCTCGGCTGATCTGCGAGCTCACGTGCAGATCATCACCCCAGGGGGCCTTCCCCAATCCCCAATCCCCAATTCCCCACCTTTTCTCTTTTCCTCCTTTCTGTCGTCACCATCACTCTAGGATATCAGTGGAATATTCCCATGGCCTCTTCTGTATCAGTTTTATACAGAGACTTGACAATCTCTCCATAGATAGCTTTGGCAAAGAGCGGGGGCACGGCATTCCCAATCTGCTTGCGCATGAATCTCCCAGCGAACTGGAAGTCCAGGGGAAATGTCTGCAACAGGGCCATCTCACGACTGGTATAGGGCCGGGTACCCGAGGGGTGGTAGTTGTATTCGCCACCTCCGCAAGTAATTGTCCTGGCTAGAGAATGGCGATCAAAAGACGGTCGGTGGCTCAAAGCCCAACGCGCCAGTGCCGCTTCAACGTTGTGGTCTTCGGCATCGGGAGGAATGTTGTCAATCGTGGATGAAATGGTCTCACGCGGACGTAAACCGTGACCAGGCATGCCGTGAGTGGGTTGCGCATAATGTGGTAGAGCTTCACCGGGTCTATGAACACGTGGTTAGATATATAAAATTGGAGTATGAAAAGCATCGTCTTTCACTTAACTTACCCCGCAGCAATAAGAAGCAGTCTCTTCCGCTCCTGAGGCACTCCATATTCATCACAGCCCAGCACCGACCAGCGAACGGAATATCCAAACTCAACCATGTCCAGGACAACTCGATTGAAGATAACGGGGAATCGTTGCGGTAACCCCATGGTTTCCTCCATGGTCAACACCCGGGGACGGGACTCCCGAATCAGACTTCCAGCCGAAAATACGCACGCCGAGTTAGCGTCATCACGAGGACAGGGCACAGTATGAGCAGGGGACCAGGTTTGGCACGGAGGCGAGCAGTGTGCAATATCCACTCGCAGGAATTTCGGATCGTTGGTAAGAAAACTGAAAAAGTCGGAATGCTCGACCTCTACATCGTCAAAATTCAGCTGATATGTTTCTAGTGCATGCTTATCGATATCCACGGCCCATTGTAGCTTGACGCCGGCCTGCTTAGCCCCGCAAGACACACCACCAGCACCGCAGTATGCGTCACCAAAGGTGTATGCACGATCAGGGACAGTCAAATCAATCACACCCTGGCGTTCAAGATCCCTAGCCATGGAAGACACCCTAGCCTCGCCGAAAGGCACAGTGTGGCCTCTCCATTCTGCACGCAGCTGGTTCGCGCGCTTTCCAAGTCCTGGATCTGATTCGGCAAAGGTCAGCCATTCAATGGCACACTGCTCTGCACTTAAAGGTGCATTACCAGGAATAATGACGACTCCATTCTGGCGAATGGTGAGCTTCAGTCGACAAGTCAGTTCATCTCCCGGTGTGAGGTTATTGAAGTCAGTCCGATAGTTGGTGAAGCGAATGGACACAACCCGCCTAACTTTCTTGATGCTGATAAGATCGGTCTTCTGAGTGAGCCAGACCAATTCATTGTTAAGTTTTGGCAAATATGTCTTGGCTTCGGGGTGCGTGGTGCGGTAGAGATGCCGTCCGAAAAAAAGCAGATCATGAGGCTGAGGGATCATGTCCTTGACACGCAGGAAAGAGCCGTCTTCAAGCTCCAGAGATATTCCGGGTTTGAACACAACACCCCCAATATCTATTTCTTGCTGCATTGTCTCCGGTGTTGGGCTGCAGCTGGCGGACTGGTTGCTGATGAGAGATGAGTTGCCAGAAGAAGACCGGTCACTCGCTAAGTCGTCGCCGGCGACAATGACGGAGGCAGCCCCAACGTGTGTCATTTCAGAGGTCAATTCCTCAATGGCTTGATTGGTCTCATCATCGCAGGTGAGGTCAATGACGATCTGCAATTTCTCGGTGGGCTGGAAGGTGTGACTGGCCTCCTGCATGGGTGGAGTGGTATAGATCGCCGACGGATCCAACATGATGATATCTTCGTCGAGCATTGTCCGTTCATGACTGACTGCTCGGAATTCTGCAGTGCTCACAGGGACTGGGTCTCCAAAGGGAGACACTGAAATACGGGATCGATCATTGATATCAGCCATCGATGTGATGGTTGACTGATGAAAATGTTCCATATTCGGCTCGGATGATGCTAAATCCGGAATCTTAATGAATGCGAAGAAGATGAAGTTCGATTTAAACCGATGAATGATCTTAGAGATCTTCTTGTAAGGTCTTTCCGGTATGGTCTCACGTTCGGATGAGTTGGCCTTCAAAAACACTTCTATTTCTATAGCCGGTTCAGACCTAACCCGCGCAAGTGATCACAACTGATTTGAAGGAATCGCAGGGTTTGCCAGGCCTTCTATACATAACAAGTCCAACTGAAGCAACGCAAATTTGTCTTTGTATTTCTATTTGGTCTACAAAGCAGAGATGATATCTAGCTCTGTGCAGCATGAAAGACTGGCATAGAGCCATGGTATTCATTTTATCTCATTGAAGGTCCGCATAGCTGTTCCAATCTGGTTTGTATACTCATCTATGGTTGTATGTCAATATCAACTCTATAGACGCTTAGCCCGTTCCGGATAGTAGGGCATGCCCGGGGAATGCCCGGGCACGTGCCCATAGGCCATTGCTTACTCATATCCCCCCGAAGTCGGCCCGGACGACCACGGGAGGGAAGAGAAAATTTCTGTGGGCACCGAAGAACCACAACCGCAATGGAATATTTTCCTCCCTCTCTCTCTCTCTCTTCTTGGGGTGGTGTTCATTTTCAGTGATCACCATTCTCTTATCTTCACTCCTTCTTTTACGTGATCTGGTTTAGGTAAGTCGCATGATTTCATTGTTTTCAGCTACTTTATGCAAAGCTGCCCCTCTGTCTCTTGTGATGAATTATGGTATTTTATAGATGTTAGACTTCCTAAACAATTGTTGCGGATAAACACCTGGACTGATTTGAGACACTTCAATCTTGCTATACTGTGAATGCGATGTGAACACTGGTACTAATTGTCTTCGTCCATTGCAGAAAACCTACTCTTCGTCAGGATGTGTGGTATCATTGCGCTGATCCAGGCGAACCCCTCGTCTGCGGCCGCCGTGGATCTCCACGAGGCACTTTACCTTCTCCAACGTGAGTTCCGGCCAGAATATATATACCTGCGACCGCGAGACTAAAGGTTCTGGTATCACAGATCGTGGTCAGGATGCAGCCGGTATTGCGACATGCGCATCCGGCGGCCGGATCTACCAACTCAAGGCCAACGGCATGGCTGCCAAGGTCTTCCAGGAAGGTGCTAAGGTTTCCAACCTCCCCGGTTCCATGGGAATTGGCCACCTGCGCTATCCGACCGCAGGATCCAGTGCCAACGCCGAGGCCCAGCCGTTCTACGTGAACAGCCCCTACGGTATCTGCTTTGCGCACAACGGTAACCTCATCAATGCCGGAGACCTCCGGAAGCACCTTGACCTTGAAGCCCACCGTCACATCAACACCGACAGTGACAGCGAGCTGATGCTCAACGTCTTCGCCGATGAGCTCAGCGAGACCAAGAAGGCCCGTGTCAACCACGAGGACGTCTTTGCCAGCTTGAGTCGCATGTACAAGCGTTGCGAGGGTGGGTGGGCCTGCACTGCTATGCTTGCTGGTAAGTTGTGAATCACTCCTGCTGTTTTCTAGTCTATGGCCCTAACTCGCGACTAGGCTTTGGTATCTTGGGTTTCCGTGACTCCTACGGTATCCGCCCCCTCATTCTGGGCTCTCGTCAGTCCGCGGATGGACCCGGCATGGACTACATGATGGCTTCTGAATCAGTGGCTCTGGATCAACTAGGTTTCTCCGACCACCGTGACATTAAGCCCGGTGAGGCGGTCATCATCGCCAAGGGTGGTGAGCCGGTCTTCCGCCAGGTGGCTCCCCAGAAGGCCTATGCCCCGGATATTTTCGAGTATGTCTACTTCGCTCGCCCCGACTCCGTCATGGACGGTATCAGTGTGTACCGTAGCCGGCAACGCATGGGTGACCGTCTCGGTGCACGGATCCTCGAAGTCTTGGGTCCCGACGTTGTCAAGGACATTGACGTGGTCATTCCCATTCCTGAAACGGCGACTACGTCCGCGACCAACGTCGCCCAATATCTTAACAAGCCTTACTGCCAGGGTTTCGTCAAGAACCGTTACGTGTTCCGCACTTTTATCATGCCGGAGCAGAAGACACGGCAACGTGGTGTCCGCCGCAAGCTCAATGCCATGAAGGCTGAGTTCAAGGGCCGCAACGTCCTGTTGGTTGATGACAGTATTGTGCGTGGTACTACTAGTCGCGAAATTGTCAACATGGCCCGGGAAGCCGGCGCCAAGAAGGTTTACCTTGCCAGCTGCGCACCGGAGATCACACATGCTCACATCTACGGTATCGATCTGGCCTCTCCTCAGGAGTTGGTTGCGCACAATCGGGACTCCGCGGCTATCGCCAAGCATATTGGCGCGGAAGCGGTTGTCTTCCAAACTCTACCTGATCTGAAGGATGCCTGTGCTTCGGTTGCCCGTGAGAATGGTCAGGAGGAGCCCACAAACTTTGAGGTCGGTGTCTTCAGCGGTAGCTACATTACCCCTGTTTCTTCCGGTTACTTCGAGCATCTGGAGGCCGTCCGTGGCGAAGGCCGCAAGGTCAAGGCTGTTGACAAGGCCAAGGAGGCTGTCACCAATGGCTGTGCCAACATGACCGACTTCCAGATTGCCGCGCATGGAGTCACTATGGACACCAATGGCAAGATCATCCCTGCCATTGACAACGAGTCGGCCATTGGTGCCGGCACGCAGACCAGCAACTCCGAAGACCAGCAGAACCCTAAGGTCTCGGACCGCATGGACATCAGCATCCACAACCAGGCTGACCATGAGGCATGAGGCATTATTACGAGACATCTGATTTCCATTTTTTTTAAATTTCTTTTTCTCTACCGTTCTGGTAACTTGCATTGGGTATTTGGGCGTTTATTTGAGGGAGCATGTTTGCTGAGTGGCTGATTTGCTACTGTATGATATGGAAATGATGCTCAAAGCATTGAAAATACCAAGACCCGATGTCTTGAGATACACTTGTCAATAACTCTTGATGAAACAAAAATAAATGCAATATTCAATGTTGTTGAAATGCTGTTCTTTCATCGTTGGCTGTCCCAAAGAGGCAGGTCACGTGCCCGTCGTTGGCCAGTAGCATTCCCTCCGCATCATCGACAGACCCACGATGCGCTCATCGGCATGAATCAAGCTTAGCCCTCTGTTCGGTTGAAATGAATTGATACGTCTTGTTATATCGGGACTCGTATACGTTGCTTCACTTGCAAGATTGAACGAAATTGACGCTCCTTCTCTATATAATGGAACGCCGCATTACTCGTTCTGCAGCCCGGGCTGCCACTGCATGGAGTGCGGGAGAAAACAGCCCGTCTGTCACTCAACCACCAAACACTACTAAAGGGAACAAACGAAAGCGTCGAACCCCCAATAAATTGAATACACCCATAATTCAAACAGTCACTGAGGTCAAATCCTCCAATGATTCCGATCCTGCAGTTAAACAAGAAAAACCAGTGTTGCCTCCTTTGTTCGATGAGCTCCCTCATAACCTAGGGCCAATGCCGGCCCCTTTGTCTGTAGCAACACAGCCCACAGCTTCAATTACTGGATCTGACAAGGAAAACCAAACTTTAGAGGGCAACCAAATTGGCAATCCGTCTACTGAGTTCCAAGACACTGTGAACAAAGCTACAACCAAGTTGAAGAAAGAACCCAAGGTTCAAACTACCCAAAGCGGCCGCAAGCCAAAGAAAAATACTTATGGCTTGACGCCCGGTATCTCTCCTTTCCCCGAATTGGTTCGGCCCACTGCCGAGGAGTGCGAAGATGTCAATCGGCTGTTGTCCAGTATCCATGGCGTAGTCACTGCTCCAGCAACCATTCCCGAGCCATCCCTGACAGTCACCGGGTGTGGTGAAGTCCCATCCGTTCTGGACGCTTTAATCAGAACTCTTCTCAGCGGTGCCACCACGGGCAACAACGCCGCCAAGGCCTTTGGTGGGCTTGTGCAACGATTTGGCATTCTTTCAGAAGGCATCGGCAAGGGAAGCGTGAATTGGGATGCTGTACGGCAGGCCACAGTGAAAGACGTGTTTGAAGCAATCAAAAGTGGCGGATTGGCCGACATCAAAAGCAAGAACCTCAAGGCAATTCTTGACATAGTCCACGAAGACAACCAGGCGCGCCGAGCCACATTGTTAGATTCTGAGTCCAAGAATGACTCAATGTCCAACCTGGCGCCTGAAAAGGCTGAAAAGGACAAGCAATACGAGATTGCCTGCGCAGATCAGAACTTTCTCTCTCTCAACCACCTCCACAATCTCACCAGTGAAGAAGCCATGACCGATCTGATCAAATACCCTGGAATCGGACCCAAGACAGCCGCCTGCGTGATCCTGTTCTGCCTCCAGCGGCCCTGTTTCGCTGTCGACACGCACATCTTCCGACTCTGTCGCTGGCTCGGGTGGATCCCCGCCCGTGCAAACGAAGTAACCGCCTTCAGTCACCTGGAAGTGCGCATCCCCGACCATTTGAAGTACTCGCTCCACCAGCTGTTCATCCGGCATGGGAAGATCTGCCCCCGGTGCCGAGCTGCTACCGGCCAGTCCAGTGCTGGCTGGGTGGATGGATGTGTCATTGATCACCTTTTAACTCGCGACGGCAAGCGCAAGAGCAATGGTCCGACTATGGTTTCTAAAAAGAAGGCTCCTGCTACGAGCGCGGTTGGTAAGCGCAAGAGAATGAGCAAGGACTCCGAGGAGGAGACTGAGGAAAGCCTGAGTTCGCTTTCCGACGGAACAAGTGACGAGTGAATGCATTATGACAACGAAATTATGTGAAGTCAAGGTGGAATCTTTACGAGGATTGATCGTATCAATCTATGACGACGAATGGCTTAAGCCGAATATTTACTCTATATGATTATATATTTACCATATTGCTATAGGTCTCAATTCAAGTGTGTTATTATTGCTAAACACAAAGATCAATTCCATAAATCAAGTCTGATATTTCCTAGATGATCGCTGGTCTACCTATGTTGTCGTATAGCACAAGTACCCCTTATCGCCTTATCGTAAACACGAAAAGTCACCAGAAACTCCCTTTACTCCCAACAACACTTTCCAGTTGTCCAATTGCACCAATTCCCGCCATGGGCTGTCTGGCATCCCACATTCCGCCCTCGCTGCGCACTCTTCTGGAGGCCTACGCGCCTCCCGGGTCGGTAGAGTACGCCCCGCACGTCGGAGTCGCGTTGACCTCCCTTCTCGCCGTGTACGTGGGGTACCTCTACATCCAAAGCTTGAGAGAGGCAGCGGTCGTTTTCAATGTTCCTATCCCGTCCGAAATTCGCAATAGCAGGTCAATCAAGACATGGGATGAGGTTCAGGGGTTGCAGAAAATAGTGTTGGAGGATCAAGCTCAGGGAGTGAGTTAATATGCCTGGTCTTTCGCTTGGGATCCTTTCCTTGCGGTTTCTTTTTCTTGTTCCTGCGCTAATTGCCCTTCCACTATACAGAAATGGAACAATGAATTGATTGTGAGCTACTGTCCTGCCGATGGGAGGGTGCTCGGTAACGGAATCAAGCCCGCCACGGTTGAAGATGTCAACGAAGTTGTTCGGGTTGCGGGAGCTGCTCAACCGGAGTGGGCAAAGACTACCTTTGCGGAGCGCAGAAAGGTTCTCCGGACATTGCTGAAGTATGTGGATTGGCATATTTGCTCCGCCCTATGAAACTATTGCGCTTTTTCTACGTCACCCGGCGAAGCTTCCAACTAACACCTCGCAGATATGTCCTAGACCACCAAGAAGACCTCGTTACCGCATGCTGTCTCGATTCGGGTAAAACAAAAGTTGACGGCTCATTCGGCGAGATCCTTGTGACAGTGGAGAAGCTCAAGTGGACAATCGATCATGGCGAGAAGGCACTGCTGCCAGAGCGCCGACCGACCAACTTCCTGATGATGTACAAGAAGAACACGGTCACATACGAACCGCTGGGCGTGGTGGGTGCCTGTGTATCCTGGAACTACCCGTTACATAACTTCATTGGACCGATCATCAGCGCGCTGTTCACCGGCAACGCAGTGGTTGTCAAGCCGTCTGAGCAGACTGCATGGTCCGCAGTCTACTTCCTCGAGATGGTGCGCGGCGCGCTCTCTAGCTGTGGCCACTCGCGCGATCTGGTCCAGACGCTAGTCTGTCTACCTAATGTTGCCGATGCATTCACCTCGCACCCTGATATCGCGCATATAACCTTCATTGGATCCCGGCCCGTTGCCCACCACGTCTGCACATCAGCAGCCAAGTCACTCATCCCCGTTTGTGTCGAGCTGGGCGGAAAAGACCCCGCCGTGATCCTGGACGACTCCCGCACTCTCCGCAATCTCCCTTCCATCGCATCTATCCTCATGCGCGGTGTCTTCCAATCATCCGGCCAGAACTGCATCGGCGTCGAGCGTATCATCGCCCTCCCCAACGCATACGACCGACTCATCGAAATCGTAACCCCACGCATTCAAAATCTCCACCTCGGCTCTGTCCTCCTCGACACCGCAACCCCAGACGTCGGTGCGATGATCTCGCCAGTATCATTCGCCAACCTCGAGAAACTCATCAACGAAGCCGTGCAACAAGGCGCACGTCTCCTCGCCGGCGGCACCGAACACAAACACCCAGTCCACCAACACGGCCACTACTTCACACCAACCCTGCTAGTAGACGTGACACGCGACATGCGGATCGCACAAACAGAGCTCTTCGCCCCAGTCTTCCTAATGATGCGCGCCGAGTCCGTTCCTGACGCAATCGCCATCGCAAACTCAACGCCATACGCACTAGGCGCGAGCGTCTTCGGGCACCAACAATCGGACGTGCAAGCCTGCGTGTCAAGAATCTCCGCCGGCATGGTAGCCATCAACGACTTCGGTGCCTTTTACGCCGTGCAGTTGCCGTTTGGCGGCGTGCGCGGGTCCGGATATGGCCGGTTCGCGGGCGAGGAGGGACTCCGTGGTCTGTGCAATATCAAGGCTGTTTGCGTTGACCGGTTTCCTACGTTGATTGGCACTGGGATCCCGCCACGCGTGGACTATCCTATCCAGAACCGGGCGGACGCGGCGGACGCGAAGGGTGGGGTTGCGGCTTGGGAGATGTGTAAGGGTATTGTTGAGATGGGGTATGAGTTGACGCTGGGTGGGCGTATTGCTGGTATTCTGCGGTTGTTGAGGAATATGTGAGGTCTGTTCTTTGGAATTTTCAAAAATCTTGTTTCATATCGATCTTTTGTACTATACATAGTCCATCTTGCTTGAGTGATATCTCTAGCTATGGGAATATTTGACTCAAAGTGTATTCATACTTCACATCTATGCATATCTAGAAATCTTGTTACTTCGCCAATCTAAAATCAGGGTATAACGCTAACAACAAAGTCCTCATAAACTCGGAACAATTTCACGGAGGAAGAGGAGGGCCGAACTTCTTCAGCCAGTGATCCTCAGTCCGGAACGAACTCTCCATCATCCAATTCCCCAATGGTTCCCGGAAGGGTTCAAGAACCTCATCGACAAAGCGCGAGCCCTCGAGATCCAGGATATCCAACTGACCATTACAGAACAGCTGACCAGTCGGGAAACCATGAGCATACTCAACCTGCGCAGGGAGACGCAGCAGGAAATCCGACAACCAGCGCGCAAACTTCCCATTCATCTCGTTGTAGGTATTTGGGTTCGTCCTCGCAAGTTCCATATTATCGACAGTCCACTTCGTGATCTCGGATGACCAGCTAGGCAAAGACTCCGCACTAGCACGGAGGAGAGCCTCGAAGAAAGCCAAGTTGAGGTGTGGCTTGTCGCGGCCGATGCGGGTCACAGCGAGGAAGTGCTCGGATGGGATGGTATAGTAGACGCCGCGGCCCTGGTTCTCTGATTTGTAGCGGCAGAGGAACTCGTCGATTTTGAGGAGGGAGATCATGGCGTTGAAGTTCTGGTGACGGATTGCGTTCTGGATTCCTTCGTGCAGGGCTTTGCGGTCGACTTCGGTCAGGGTCGAGGGCGATAATTGGCCCTTTCCATGGGTCCAATTGCACGAGGTCATGCGCAGCATCTCCAGGAAAGCAACGTCTTCTGGGGGGAAACCGTTGCTGCGGCCGCGGAGGAGATGGGGTGGAAATTTGCACAGGTCCAGTGCGGGCATGTTGACGGTCAATCCTACATCCACACATTGAAGCTCGGTGGTGACCATCGGCAGGACATGGAGCGTGTAATCATGGATCCCTGTCGCTGCGTTCGGGGCCATCCGGAAGAACTCCGGGGGCATGCAAGCGATTTCCCTCATCGGCCCGCCCTTCCCATGGAATACGCGGACGCTGTCGTCCTTACGCGCTATGAACTTTTCAAGGGCAGCCCGCTCGCTTTCATCCGTCACGATACCGGCGTTGATCCAGCGACGGTAGATGGTGAGGATCTGCATTGTTGGAACCTGGTCGCGCACGCGGTCCACGGTACACCACCTGCATTTGAAGACGGCTTCCTGTAAGCGGGCGCGCTCGTCCAGTGTGAGGGGAACGTAGTCGAGCGGGACCATCATGCGGTCGATAACCTTGCTGCGGGGGTTTTCGAGCGCATCGTTCCAGAACGCAAGAAGGATGAGAGCGCGGTATATGTGTTCACCGGAGAGGGCGCGCGATAGGAACGGCGAAGCTCGAGGGAAGTTCAGATTGAGCGAGTGTAGGAAGATCTGCTCGATGATCTCAACGGGCAGGGCCTCTAGGAGAGACAACATCCTGCGGGAAGTATGCGGGCGCGAGATTCTAGGTGTGGGCGAATTAGAAGGACGGTCATAGGGGCTCGATCTCGACCGCGAAGACCGAGATGAGCTGCTCCGAATCGGGTTCTTAAAGGTACGACGGCGCTTCGATTTGGGGATAGCGGTAGAATGCGAACTTGCGGGCATAGGCGGAGCCAGCTTTCTCCGCGTCACGGGTTCATCTTCGCGTTTTGGTGGGCTCATGGAGCAATTGAACGTTCGCACTATCTGGGGTACATCGATCTGTGAGCTTGAACCATTTCTGAGCCGTGTAGGGTAATTATTCAGTGTTGCAGTATGTTTTTCGCATATCAACTCTAGAAAGTATACAACTTTGCAGGCCAAGTCTGTAACCCCGTCTGATTGGCGGGGCAGAGCCCGACAGGTGTTAGGGCTGGCCACTTGAGGGCTGGAAGGTCACATGGTATCACGTGATGGCTCCCCACTCTGTTCCTAAATCGGGTCTAGCCCGTTATCAAATGACGTCAAGGTCTATCAGCAAAAGAAAAGTTGTTGAACAAGAAGAATGTCATTCCGAAGGGTTCAACATGGTTAAATTAGAAATCAGGCATGGAGACATTTTAAAGGCTAGATGGCCCATTTAGGATCCACCAATTGCCCCACAAAGCCAGCCTTGTCGAAAGATTCTGCACTTTGGAATAATCCAGCCGAAATCAAGGAACAGCCTGGTGTCGATGTCGAAATGACGGAATGATCGTTGGACTGCCCCTGGTGCCTTGTGTATCCAATTTGGCGATTGCAAACTCTCACTCCTTTTCTCTCATTCCTCCACAAACCTTGAATTCTGTCATAGCTTCCCCAACTACGTCACCGGCGTCTGCACCTTCTGATCTCTGACGCCTCGCAAGACAAGCTTAGTTGCATGAACTTGTCTATCAATCGCCCTTTCCGGACACCACTTACACCACTTACGTATCTAAACAGGAAATTATCAGTCCCTGTCTTAGATGATCACCGTTGCCATTCTTATTTAAACCACCGGTCCATCTACGTTACTATCTTCAATATGCACCCTTTCAGTGATCCAACAGTCCATACACACGCCTCTTCCAGCTCAGATTCTACTCTCAGCTCCAAACCGAGATAAACATCTTCATACAAAACAACCAAACAACAAGAAAACTTTCATCTTCAATATGGGTTGCGTCGTTTCTTGCGTATGCGAACCACATCTGCTTTCTATGAGATCTCAACTAACATACTGCCTCTAGATCCAAAGCGTCTTCCGCGCCATCGGTAGCTGCCTCATGGCTATCGTCAATGCCGTCGGCTCCATCTTGCACGCCATCATCAGCGGCGTGGTCACAGTGATCGATGCCATCATCTCCTGTCTGACCTGCGGCTCCTGTGGAAGAAGTAGACGAAGTCGGCGATCAGCAGTCTGATAGGAAGCAGACCATCGTGTCTGTGTGCGCCTCTTGAGTCCATGGGGATAAGAGGGCTGGATATGGGTTCTACGATTGTTATGCCAGCGCGGATTTTCTTTTGTCATTATACCTTCTTGGAGTAAATACCCCATGGCGCAGTTTTTCAATTGCGAATTATGAATCAAATTTTAGGTTACGAAATACTTCACCTCTATTTACATTGCTCTCTTCCATAAATGATGTGATTGTAGAAGATGTGTGTACGCATGGTAAGTCTTGAAGTATGAATTCACATTGGTGAGTATTATTCTCAAAAGCAAGTATATCAACTCCCATCTTCTAGTGGAGACGACTCGACATATCGCAACAAATCCTGCTTTGCATCTGCGGGTATATCACCCCAACGCTCATTCAAGATAACATCTGCGAACGGATCCTCAGGTCCACTCCCATAGCGCCGGACAAGGGAATAATGTGAATGCTGTAACGGCCAGCGAGCAGGGACACGACAATTCGCAGCACGGAACGATATTTGCAGCAAGCGACGAAAAGGCTCGATCTTGCGCTTTCGGATGAGCCGATATGTGATACCCGATGATCGGTCCGGCCTGGCCTCATCCTCGTCCAGGTAAAAGTCCGCAGAAAGCAGCTGCAAGAACTCAAACTGCGCATCTGACCAGGGCGAGCGCAAGACCTTGTCCGGAATACGGCCAGGTCCAATAGGCACTGCGCACGGCAGCCGGAAGAGGTCGTTCTCGTGGTATATCTCGTGTGGTTTGCGGATCTGCACAGCCCCAAAATGGAACCAGATTGCCACTTTGCGATCGACAGTGCGGTCGACAGTGCGCGACGGGGTCCGTGAAGTGTCCTCCAGCTGTGCGGGGATCACCAAATCGCCTTTCCCGCGCCGGCCGAGTACGGCCCAGTCACAGGCTTCTAGATTTTCGAAGCGTGGGTCCAGATTTGAGAGCACTGCTTGGTCATCCGGGTGGAAGACTAGGCCGGCACATTTGCGCCGGATGGTATGCGCAACGTACTCACGCTGGCATTTCCGGAACAGGGGGAGTGTGCACCACCGACATGCCAGCAGGTCGGTCTGTAGTTGTTGGCGCTCTTGCCAGGGCAAGGCCCAGAAGTCCAAAGGTGGGGGTAGGAAATCCGGGGTAAAGAATCCCTCTCGCGAGCCTAAATTGGGACTGCTGAATGCAAGCCGAATGAGCCAGGTGTAGAGCAATGGATTGGACAGGGCTTGGCTGAGACGTGGGGAGGCACGAGGGAGGTTCACTTCAAGACTATGAAGAAAGATCAATTGCAGGATTTCCACGGGCAGTGACTCCAGGCGCGAGCACGGGTGGTCGGCCAATGGATCAGACGGGCCTGAGCCCATTTGCAACGTGCGTCTAAAGGTGATTTGTTATTATATGGCTTGTATAGCTTTTTCGTAGCAAGACGGTGTTCACTTGTAGAATCACACGGTATTTTTATGGTCGTGAAGAGTCAGGAGGAAGAGCAGAAACGGATATGGTTTATCTCAATGGAAACACAGTCCATATATTGACTGCAGACTTCGCATAATGTTGTCCTGTAGCTCCTCGTGACTCATAGGAGAGGCGCTTGACAACGCTTCCAGCGAAGTCTCGAATGAAAAGAGCAATTGAAAGGAAAAACCCGGCCCATTGCTGGGAGAGGGGTAGGGCCCAGGGGATGTGGGTAAACTGAGGTGAGCTGCGTGTCTTGGCAAGGTCAGCTTGAGAGCTCGTCATCAAGCGAGATTCTGTATGTGGCTTAATCGTCAGTGCATCTAATCAGATTGGAATAGATTGCTGCTCAGTATTTCTTGTCAGAGTTGCAAAAAGACCCGTTTTTCGCATGATACTTAGCTATATATCCTCCTTCACTCAACCTGCTAAGATATATATCGGACTAACAATGTCTATTGCCTTGTTTTTTAATCCAAAGCCCATTTCTCGATCAATTGGTTTGATATCTTGTTGAAAAGTACTAGATTACAGTAGAATCTATTAATGAACGCAGAAACGACAAATGTATTGTTTCTATACACATCCCAACTGCTCCACCACACTATCGGAGGTATCTGACCACACACTGGCTGAATAGCCGTCTTCTTGGCTCCAAAAGTCATGATCACGTAGTGCAATGGAGCGAGGAATAAAAAGGCGGATTTGAGGCCACAAGAGTCCACGCTTAAACGGCGGACAGATCGCCGAAGCGCTCCTACATAAGGGAATGGTATAAGTATCGAAACAGACGCATTGTTCTCAGCAAGACAGTCAACACATACCTTGTAGCCAGGGGGCATCCACTTGCCCTTGGAGACGAGGGAAGCGGTCTTCTCGTCGATCTCGGGCTGGGCGGCGGCAACCTCGTCCTAAAAAAGCAAGCATGTGAGTAATGGTCCCAATTCTGCAGTCTAAAGCAGATAATACGTACGACAGTGAGGTCCTCGAAGGGACGGGCGGTCTCGATGTTCTCCAGGGTCTTCTGCAAGTTCTGCAACTCAGCCTCAACCTTACCCTTGGTAGCCTCGGCGTTCTGAACAGCCTGGGCCTCGAAGGCGTCAATGGCCTTGAGCTGGCGGTTGACATCGTAGGTAGCGGGCTTGAAAGCCTTGAAGTGGTTCTCGAGCTCGTCGACGATAGCCTGGTTCTTCAGGATGCCGCGGTAGTGGCTGAAGTCAACAGTCTGGGGTTGCTCGGAGAGGACCTGGACCTTGCGGCGAGCCTCGTCATTGCGCTTCTTGAAAGCTTGGAGGGAGGTAGCGGTCTGGCCGCGGAGGCCGAGGGAGGTCGACACCTTGACCCAGTCGATCTTGAGAGCGGCGCTGCGCTGTTTTCGGGTGAAGGGAGTTAGCGGGAGTCATCCAGACGGGTTGACAAGGGATTGTCATAACGAGGAGTAGGAGCGAAACATACAGCAGCCATTGTGACGGGTATGATAGAGGTTGGGGGTGGGGAGAAGAGAGGGGAGTTCAATGTGCAGGGAGTTGCCGAACGAGGAGCGACCGGAAGGTTTGGATTGTTCAAATCACGTGATGTCCATTCCGAAATCCACCGTGTATTGTATAGGCGACAAATTATAAAGCGATCGTGTTAATTCTTGTAAATTACTTATAGACAGCTTATATCTTTGCTCACTACCAAGTTCAGATTGATTAATTGACTCATCCGCGGGTTCAATTGTTTTTTGGGCTAAATTGTGTACACTATGGGCGACAACATGCCAGATATCTCCATCTGGAAAGCATAACCCAAGTCCCTCGTAGAACCTTAAATAGGGTCACTCGTTATATGCTGAGAGCCATGATGGAGTTAACGATATCGTTGTCGTTCTCCCGAAGAGCCTTGACGGCCTTCTTGCGGGACACGTTTGCTTGTGCCATGACCAGCTCGATATCCTTGGACTCAAGGTTGGTCTCATCGACCTCCTCACCATCATCCTCCTCGTCCTCCTTCTTATCCTCGGTCTCGGGGGCCTTGCCCTTGCCGAGAATCTCCTCGTGGTCGTGACCGGCGTGGTCGCCGGTGGCCTCGGAGGCAGCGAGCTGCTGGGCGGCGGAAGCCTGGGCCTGGGAGTTCAGGTCCTCAATCTTGGCCTCACCGAAGATGCTAAAAGGTGTTAGTAAATGTAGTTCACGGATGAGCGAGTCTAATTGGGTTCCACGTACATCCAGCAGTTGCTGTTGGGGGAACGGTAAACCTCGGGCTGGTTAACAACGAAGAGGATCTTTAATTCCAACAATTAGCATCTCCATGGTCAGAATATATCGAGTTATTTCATCTCGTTGGTAGCAAGTGTTGCGCTTCATGGTCGCAATCACATTGTACTTGGCGGGGTAGAAAATGCCATGACGGTCGCATCGGGATCACATACGTTCTTGGGGCGGCGGAGAGTGACACGGGTGATGCCAGGGACGAGCTTCAGGCCGAGCTTGCCAATGGCCTTGCGGGCCTTCTTCTCACCACGAGAGTGGATAGCGACAGCGGCACCGGCGGGAATGTTGGGCTCATCGCCAGCCTCGGAGCCAGACTCAGAGGAGCTCTCCTCGACGGTCTTGGTGACCTCGTCATCGTGGATTTCTTCAACGCGGGGATCAGCCATTTTTGCGATGTAAAAGGGCCTAAGATGAATGCGAAAAAGAGTTGATTAGTTGGGTTGGTTGGTTCGGCAATGGGTGTCAGGGCTGGTTGAATGGTGTGAGAGCGGGCATAGTGGGAGAGAATGGTCAACACCCCCACGAATCGCCCACACCAAGGGAAGGGCGGAAACTGATGTTGAAAAGTCGATAATTCAGTCGAGTAAACACTCATACATACCTGAGAGGTAAATATCAAGCTGTTGGGAGTGGGGATGGATTTTGTTGAAGGTGAAGGTGCGTAGCTGTGCGCCAGACCGAACCCGAAAATCATTAGCGAGCGCGCACCCCCAGACTGCCCTGCACACATTGCCCTATATGGAACTACATCACCAATTCCAAACTAGATTGGCTAATCATTTATAGATCCCATCTAGATCAAAATAAATATATGAATAATACAGTTAATACAGTTTGCAGGTCATTATTTACGTATCTGCTCGTTCTATTCTTTTTGTAGAGCCAGAAGTTCAATATTCCCCGTTGGGGGGATATAAAAATGAGTCCAGAGCCAGAGGTAAACCAAATGACAAAAGGCCCCTTTGCCGGGATATCAAGGATTTTGAATCATTTTTGCTGTTCATTGATGATGCATACAGCGATTTTGCCAGAGTATTACCAGCAATGGAAACCCTTCCAGGACACCTCCTTCAAACCCATGCACCGAAACCTCGTAACCATCTATGACTTGTTGGCAGCGCGAGCCTTGGCGTGGGACTTCTGGACCTCGTAGCGAGCCTAGAGTGGTGTTAGTTGAACTGCTTGTAATTCCCCCAGATTATCAGATCGGGTGGGCCCAGGCGCATTCATGCCAGAGCGATCCCCCCATTTCAAGATGTCGAACGTACCTGCTTGCGGAGGCGCAGAACCTTGAAGCGCTCGAAGTCGGAAAGGTTCTTGCGGCGCTCGGAGCGGTCGGTGCGCTGAGCGAAGGTGCTCTTGGCCCACTTGCCATCAATCTCGTTCTTAGCCCAAAGCTTCTTCACGGGACCGGTACCGGCAGCACGGGGAAGCTTGGGGATGGTGAAGTGAGTGAGGGTAGCGTGGGCGAGGGGGAGAACGTGACGGGGCACGATCTTCTGCTCCTCGGTGGAGGGACCGTCGACCAGGACCTGAACAAAAAAATCGCAAGTCAATACACATTCCCAGTCTTAAAGATCTCCGAAAATCCCGAGTCCTTCGATTTTTGTCACGATTTCCGGATTCAGAGGGCGATTCCACATACACGGCGGTGGTCCACGATCTCAACGATGGCAGCAAGCTTGCCTTCGAAGGGGCCGCTGCGGATCAGCACTAGGCGGCCAACCTCAACCAGCTTCCACGAAGCGACCTTGACATCGATATCGGCCATGGCGAAATTCTGCGGGACGAAAAATTCAGCGTCGCGGCTCTGTAATATTTGTAGATTGCACACTCACGGTCGACAGGGGGTATGAGTCGAGAGGGGGTTGTCGAAAGAGTTCAATTGTCCAAGAGTTGTCTCGAAATTCGGATGTGCCCACACTCGCAACATTCTCGCTTAACCGGCCACTTGCAGGTCTAGGGCTCTGATTAGGTCAGCATCCGCATTAACAATTATCCGAGCCCGTGCATTTATCTAGTTTTTTTTGCCGCAGAACTTTTGATGATCTCTCTAAGCTACCCAGCTTTACAAGCTCCAGCCTTTGATGATGAGTCTGTGTTGCTTTCAGTTTCGACAACTGCTCAAATGTAGAATTTACTAAGGTATGCTCATATCCCCATTTTCCCCTCGTTTTCCGTTCTTTTCCCCCTCATTCCTCATATGATGCCGTAATTTGCGATTGACCCAGTGTCTGTGAGGCCCTCGCCGGGGCTCTCTATACAGCACTGTCGGATGATATTCAATTTCTTACATATTCTGATATGGATTATAACTCTCACGTTATATTGTCAATGCTATTGAGAGACATCGCGCTGACAGTTTTAAGATTTAGGACATCTGCCTTGATATACAAGGACTTCTTGACAACACCGCATCTCTTCAGCTTTCCACAGGGTACGTTCATACAATCCTCCATTCAACACCCCCAGGTCCGATGATTAGAACATTTTATCACGCCTAGATAGTAATTGAGCTTCTCGCTATGAAATTACCTAACTACCAAGATCTCTGAGAACCTATCACCTTGCACATTATTGCTTGTTATGCTGGTTGTGACTTGTCGCTAACCTTCAAAAGAATATAGGAACTTCTGTGTCAGTCTGGCAGTTTGCTGTCTTATATACCATCGAAATGAACAATATATTAGAACAACACCTTGTCCATCAGTAGTTCAGTTGGTAATCTTCCTAAACATCCATGGATAACTTAATTTACCTCGGTTCATCCATGTTGTACTCCGTAAATAGTACATCTACAAACACCTCGGTACAAATGCAAGTAGTTTTGATTACAATAAGTCGTGCTATATCGTTACCTCGGCCGTGCAATGCCCCAGAGCAAGCCATTTGTCCCTTCATGCTATGCCTTCCTACCAACCTAGTCTATCTCTCCCAAATAGCAAAGAGCAATCCTTCCTTGCCCTTCTCGACCTAATTATGACGATGCAGAGCCGGTAGATGCCACAGATGACGGTCCCTCGCGGCTGAGCACCCACATGAAAACGAACTGAACCGCGTAGGAGTATACGAACAAGAACTGACCGCGTCGGTTGCGCTGGGACCGGGCCACAGCCTGCATCGAACCGGCATGCATGGCGGAATCGGTCGAATCGGGGAGCAGCACATATTTGAGCGAGCGAAGCTAGAGTTTAGACATTAGCAAATGCGGAACGAATTGAAAAGCGATAAAGTCGTCACTCACCAGGAAGAACGCATTGGCCAAAAATGTGTACGCGAACACCGTCCAGCCAATCCAGCCCCTAGTCTCTTGTCCGGGGTTGAAGATCTCAGAGACAACCATGGTGACAATGATTCCAACAAACTTGTAGCCCGAGTACGCCAGCAGATCCAGCAGCTGGGAGTCATTGTTGATGCTCAAAATGTAAGTCGCCAGCTTCAA
Organism: Penicillium roqueforti; assembly: GCF_015533775.1. Classification (NCBI taxonomy): domain Eukaryota; kingdom Fungi; phylum Ascomycota; class Eurotiomycetes; order Eurotiales; family Aspergillaceae; genus Penicillium; species Penicillium roqueforti. The sequence continues at coordinate 52,992 of NW_024067584.1, forward strand.
GCAGAGAATCTCAAATGCGATCACTGCAATGGCCGTGGTGGTGATCGAACCGAGAAGCTCTGGGTGGAAATCGCCTCGGAATCCAGCCAGTAACACCGACAGCAGAATATATGTGACCAGGGCCATGACGGGAATATACATGTCCGGTGAGTTCAGGTCGTCGCGAGGAGGCAAGAACATGGATGAGTATTGTTGCTGTATGATTTGACCACCTGGTCCAGAAGTTGGAGCCATCCGGGCTTGCTGTCGGGACCAGGGCTTGTGTCGCCAAGGGAAGAGGACAAGGACCAGCTTGTTCAGGACGTAGGAGTTGGAGACGTTAAAGTAGTGCTTGAGAGCGGGTATAGAGACATAGCGATTGAACTGTAGATTATCTCCAGGTTAGCTATAAACGATAGAAATTTGTAGATGATGCATACGTTATTTTCCATGTACTCCTGTCCAGCCGCCATTGCGCTTTTGCCGACTTGGAAGCCCATCTGAGCCGTGGGTTCGTTCATGAACCCGCCGAATCCGGGAGTACCATAGCCACCCTGAGCCGGTGACGGTTGGTACGGGTTACCGCCATATCCAGCACTCGGGGGTTGCTGGGGAGCTGGTGGTGGAGGTGAGCGCATCATAGGGACGGTCGAGACATGTTGTGGGACGGGGTGATGAAGAGGCGGCGATTGCGCGGGTGGCGGAGCGAAAGAGCCCCGATACATAATGCACCTGAATAGGGAACGAAGATAGGAGGGAAAATGAGCGTGGAAGTTCGGTGGCGAACGTGTCGTCTAGATCGTGTGACGGGGGTTTGGGGAAGAAGCGAAGTTGATAGCGGAGGGAAGTGTTTATACGTGGCTGAAGATCCAATCCGCTCTGAGCTCCCCAACTTCGCCCGTTCCGCCACCAACAAGTCACACCGGGCTTTTTTTCCTCCTACATTTATTATCTGCTTCTCACATTCGCCGATCAATTGCCGGAGATACTCGAAATGTTGGAGGCTTTTGAAATTTTAACCACATCGGGCGTGGTGCTTTGGTCTAAGGCCTACGCTCCGGTGGGCGCACATGTTATCAACAGCCTGATCAACGATGTCTTTATCGAGGAGAAGGTCGTGCCGCAGAATGCTACAACTAATGGGATCTCGCCGGCATACAAGAAGGAGAAATATACACTGAAATGGAAGAGAGTCAAGGAATTCGATTTGATCTTCGTGGTATGTCTGTCGCATGCGCATGCGCTCGCTGCTTCGACTAACTCTGGGTTTATGCAGGCCGTCTACCAATCGCTACTCCACCTTGGCTGGATAGACAAACTTCTTGAGAACATTTCAACCATCTTTATTGATCTCTACAAGGACCAGGTGAAGGGAAACCGCGCGAGAATCCAGACCTATCGGTTCGATCAATACTTTGAACAGCAAGTTCGGGAGCTTGAAGACAACGCTGGTGGATTCGTAGAAGAACATGTGCCAGAGACGGGTGAAAAGAAAGACCCGCTTGTTTCGTCGGACAATGGAGGCCCACCGCCGCCACCGGTGCCTGGCCTGGTGAAAGGTATGGAATGACAAACCCCAGTTTTAGTTTCAAGCGCATGCTGACCATCCTAAAGCGCAGCCCAGAGCTGCGCTAGCCGGGGCGACCTCTGATGAGGGTACGCCACCAGCTACACCAGAAATTTCTAGATCTTCGACCCCTCAGGGTCATCTTCTTACAGCCAAAGCCGGGCCTGGAGGTCGTGGCTCTCGACGTTCCCGCAAGGCTGCCAATTCGAACGCCAACGCATCGTCTGGTGATGAAGCCCGGAAGGGAAAGCCTGTCAAGTCCCCTGTGAAGAAGATGCGCAGATGGGATGCTAGTGGGATGGCAGATGAGGATGACGGAGAAATCCTCGATTATTCTGCCCCCGCGGAGGAAGGAGAGACCGTCGCCCCTGCGGTGGAGGCTGTCTCCGAGGAGGATTGGGGTCGTCGAACCGGCAAGGGCCAATTCGTGCTGAAAGAGTTGGGCGAGGAAGTTCAATCCATCTTGGACCAAGCTGATGCTGAAAAGTCCAAAGGTACTGCTTCGTCTGGTGTGGTTGGCTCCGGGTTCAACGCAATTGGTGGCTTCTTCCGTAACATCGTCGGAGGAAAGGTTCTGACAGAATCTGATCTCGAGAAGCCTCTCAAGGCGATGGAAGAACACCTTTTGAAGAAGAATGTCGCCCGTGAAGCTGCTGTCCGGCTCTGCGAGGGAGTTAAGCTTGAGATGATTGGCAAGAAGACTGGCAATTTCCAGAGTACTGATGCCGCATTGCATGTGGCCATGGAATCCTCGCTGCGGAAGATCCTGACACCGACCTCTTCTTTGGATTTGCTGCGCGAGATTAACGCTGTGGTCGCTCCCACCACCAAGCAGCAGGCGCCTCGTCCATATGTCATGTCTATTGTTGGCGTCAACGGCGTTGGAAAGTCGACCAACCTGAGCAAGATCTGCTACTTCTTGCTTCAAAACAAGTACCGTGTTCTTATTGCCGCTTGCGATACTTTCCGTTCCGGTGCCGTGGAGCAGCTCCGCGTGCACGCTGACCGCTTGAAGGAACTGAGCGTTCGTGAAAATGCAGGCGATGTGGAGATCTACCAGAAGGGCTACGGCAAGGACGCAGCCAACGTTGCCAAGGATGCAGTCGAATACGCTGCGGCCAATAAGTTTGATGTCGTCCTGATCGACACTGCCGGTCGTCGGCATAACGACCAGCGGCTGATGTCGTCGCTTGAGAAGTTCGCCAAGTTCGCTAACCCAGACAAGATTTTCATGGTTGGTGAGGCTCTGGTCGGCACGGACAGTGTCATGCAGGCTCGCAACTTCAACCAGGCATTTGGCACCGGTAGGAACTTGGACGGTTTCATTATCAGTAAATGTGACACTGTCGGCGACATGGTGGGAACACTGGTCAGCATGGTCCATGCCACGGGAATTCCCATTGTGTTCCTGGGCGTTGGACAACATTATGGAGATCTGCGAGGGCTCAGTGTTCCCTGGGCTGTTAGTCTGCTGATGAAGTAGGGACGACTTGATATCCTAGTTTGTTATTTCTATTTCTTAGCTGTATATAAATCCTTACTTTATTACCTGCGATCATGTTGCTATAGTCTCGTATAATGAATCCCCCAAAAAAAAACAGAATCTCTGTACAGTCAACTTACTGATCAAATATAAAGCCACAACCTGCTAAATTTGCCATCAACCAGCCAAGTGGCCGAGCAGTAACTCGGCCATCGCATTCTTCCTTGGTCTAGTGGTGATGATTTCCGCTTGTCATTAAAACCGATAAGCGCGGGAGACCGGGGTTCGATTCCCCGAGGGAGAGATTTCTTTTTGCACTTTTTCAACTATCTCGGCGCAGATCTCGCATTTATTTTGGCTCGTCGCTTCTTTTTTGGACTTTAATTACCCTGAGACTGTTGAAGGTAATCTGATATATGTTGTAGCCATGGTTGGTGGAGAGAATGGCTTCTGAACCCGGTACATATGAAAATCCCAATTGGGACATTTCAGGTGGGGCCTTGCCCTAAAAACTCTGCTGCCCCATATGTCCAAACTTGTCCAAATTCTCAACAAGGCCGGCTGGCCCAATGGCAAGGCGCTTGACTACGAATCAAGAGATTGCAGGTTCGATCCCTGCGTCGGTCAATACTTTTTGCCCTCGTGGCTTTCTTTTTGCTCTATTGTCAGAGGAGATGTGGTTCAACTAGCGGCTGGTTGGGTGGTATGCAGTAGGGTGTGTGGCGATTTAGTTTTTGGGAGTGGTTGCTGAGTTATTAAGAGCATGAAATGAGAGATCACTATGTTCAGATATGTTTCATATGATCAAGGATACCGATGGTGCTGGCGGAACTACACATAGGAAGAGTGAACCATTGTGGATGCAGGGTTGGGGGATATCACCGAATTGCCAATATGGCACAGCTATCGGTAAATGCAAACCCAAGGGACTAGAAGTTGACAGCTATATATGTCAGTGGCGATGGTGGAGGTTTCAGGCCGAACTACGTATCGTTGAATGCTACCCTATCAGTCTTGTTCAATATGATCTAGATGAGTAGCTCTCTGTTTGTTTATATCGAATCAATCATTCTTCTCTTTTATTCCTCTCCTCTGGGTGTGCTAGCACATATCAAGTCAAGTACTTTACCATATTAGAAGGAAGTGATCATTCTAACACTACCAGTGAACGCAACGACTCGTTTGCGGATCCGAGTGCGGACAGGTCGTTAGCATGTTGATCCATCTCTAGCCAATTTAATATTCCAACTAGTATAAGACTCTACGGCAGGACAAGCTGCTTAAGGCAGAGTTATATCTCGATATAGCTGGTGATGTCTTGGCGTGTGATCACCAAGTACGACAGACATCGAAGGCTATCATATCGAGTGCGCCGACAAAATGTAACTTGATCACCAAACAGTAATTTACACAAGCTGGGTAGGAATTGCGGCCAGCAGTAAACATACCTGCGGTAATTTAGCGAGGAGTGTGTTGCCTGATAATAGTGTGTTTGTGGTCCTTCTCTTAAATATAATGCCTCTTAAATATAATGCCTTCGAAGAAGAAGAAGATCCGAATAATATCAGAGGGCTGGTAGCAGACGTCGATAATTGGACAGAATTTGAAACGTGCCCATGGCCAGGGGTTCCTAATAGACATCGACGTTGTGGTCTAGGGAAGAGAAGTTGACGCTGATCTTTGGAAGAGTCTCGTGACGAGAACAATATCTTTGACAGAAAGAGGGTTTTTCGAAATCGAAATAAACGATTATCACGGTGAGTGAACCGGGCCAAGTTACAGCGAAAGAAGGATACGTCTAGGAAATTAGCTGTTTATATACATGTGTATCAAGTCGGGGCATTGTTGGATTCGCCTTCACGTTCTTGGATTGTCAGTGGTTGGCGCATGTTGTGATCTTCTTCTTTACTGACTATCCTCAAGAAATCTTACTTGGCCTTGGGCCTTCGTCCACGATTATTCCTTCGCAATGTTTTGAGTATGTTAAAATGGTGTCACAAGTAGCCATTTCAGTGGCTCTATTACCGTCATTTGGTGCTGGCGTAATATATAGAGTTAAGGTACATGATAAAGCAAGGGGCGCCATGTTTCGAGTCGTATAATATGTATTTTGGATAATATGCTGACGATATATGTGTCTGCGTTACTGATTTACATACGTATCCCTTAAGAGAGGCTATAAGAGCTAATGGTAATTATATGGATGCCATTGGCGCTATGCATACAAGGGGTGTTTCCAGTTATATATTCTGGGGATTATGGCGAATCCTACAAATCACATCAGTATGATGCCTACATAGGTGGGCCCACCTAATAAACTGTATGATCCTGACTGCTATAGCGGGTCCAGTCTTTTCCCCGTAAATATCCTTGATTTTACTGACTTGGTCTTGGATAGAAGGAAATCAAGTTATAGCTGCTGGAATAACTTGTTGAGCCTCGGCACTAACGCATTGTAACACAAGATCGACACATGCAAGGGCTATGAACATATAAGCCAATAAGGAATCGACAAGCCTCATGCACCTGGGCAGGTAAATCAAATGAATAATTGTACTCAGTACCACTATCCAGTTAACTAGTTAGCTCCCCAGGTGCTCGCTCTGCTCGCTCTAGGGCTGCCCAGGTGCCTAGATCAAATGACTCAGCATAGATCTGCAACATCGCTTACATCATCATTGTGTTTCTCCAGGGCTTGATCCGGCCTAAGATCTTTTGCAGCCAACTTCAACCATCCAAAGCTTCTCCGCAATTTTTGTTTCTCGACCTAGCCCTGCATCTACAAATTTGTCCTCTTGGCTAGGCAAATATTCCATCCGCGCAGGTTGAAACTTATACCAAGAAGCTCTCGCACGACATTGCGTCTACAACCAGACTTTCAGCACGACCCCAAGCGCATGGTTAGCTGTGACAAGTCTTCATTCAATATTTATTTAGCTGGCGTGTCGCCAGAATGACGGGTCCAGACCTGGCTTCGCTCAATCGCCGCTCCTCCACGCAGCATTACCACACCTTCGATACTCCGCCGCCCAAGTCCCGTGGGCGACCTAACTCGGGCCAGTCCGAGTCCTCTGGGGATGGCTCACACGATACCCACAATGAGATCGCTATTCCCCCACCAAAGGCATCACCGCTGCCGAAGAGGCAAATGGCAGTGCTAGCGATAATAGCACTGGCGGAGCAAACGGCGTTGAACTCGATCAGTCCATACCTCCCGGACATGGCTTCGACATTCCCCGAGGTGGAATCGACCCAGGTGGGCGTATACGTGGGCAGCATTGCATCGGCCTTTGCGCTGGCTCAGTTTAGCACAAACTATTTCTGGGGCTGGCTTTCGGACCGTGTTGGTCGCAAGCCAGTGATCCTGCTTGGCACCTTTCTGACTGCGCTATGTTTCCTTGCATTCGGATTCTGCAAGACTCTTGTACAAGCTATTGTTGTGCAGGCGTTGATGGGTGTGGTAAATGGAAACCAGGGTTTGGTGTCCACCTGTCTCGGAGAAATCACCGACCGTCGCAATCAGTCCCAGGCTTTTACCTACCTCCCGGTGTTATACGGAATTGGAGGTATAACGGGACCACTCCTAGGAGGACTGCTCGTTTTTGAGACCAACCCTTTTACTGGCAACAAAAATCCGTATCCCTATCTCGCGCCAAATATAGTGTCCGCTGTTATCCTTCTGGTGGACTTTGTTCTCACAGCTATTTTCCTGGAAGAGAGCCTCGAAGATGCAGACAGTCTTCCAAAGATCGGCAAAAAGGTGCGCAGCTTGTTCGCATGGCTATGGCAGTTCACTGGCAATTCCCGTCACCCGACCTATGTGGAGGTCCCTCAAGAACCGATACACCCCCACAACCACCGCGATTCAGAAACCGAGGGTCATGACAGTGATCTAGATTCTGCGTCTGAGATGTCAAGCATCCTTGGCCACTCAGAGGAACTCAGTTGGGATGAGATATTCACTCGTGATACACTCTTACTTCTTTTGACATACCTGATCTTTGCTCTCTGCAACGTGTCTTTCAACTCGTTGTTCCCAATATTCGCGCAAGCCAAGCCTCCGGCCGGAAGGTCGCTCACCCCGTCCGAGATCGGCCTTGCTCAAGGCTTTGCTGGAATCGTGACGATTATTTTCCAAATCTGTATCTTCAACCGTCTGCGAGACAAGATGGGCAATCGATGGTCTTATCGCGCAGGCCTATTTGGCTTTGTTGTCTCGTTTATCTTGATGCCCTTCATTGGGTATAAGAGCAAGTCTAGCGAAGGGTTGACTGGCAAGTCCGCCATCATGGCCACCGAGCTCTGCCTTGTGTTGCTGGTCAAGACCATCGCCTCCGTGGGTGGTCTGACCAGCGCTCTGCTTCTGGTAAGAACTTACGATATGCCTCTTTCGATAAACCCAAGCTAATAATTTTCCTAGGTCACAAACTCGGCACCTAACCATGCCGTCCTCGGTGCCTTGAATGGCCTTGCACAGACTCTCTCCGCAGCCGGACGTGCAGTGGGCCCATTCCTCTCCGGCGGACTATTCTCCCTCACCGCCAAGTTGCAGCCTAAAGGAGAGGCTGTGGCATTCGGAGTTTTCGGAGCGGTCTCCTTTATCGGCTTCATATTGAGCTTCGGCATCCGTGGTCGTTCACTTGAAGCAGAGGGTTGGGGCGAGGACAGCGATGCAGGAAAGTCGGATGACGAGGAGCCGAGCGGTGTATGATTAGAATACACGAACCTATAAAATGTGCCGACATGACGATGTGACGAGTTTATGCTTTCGTTCCAGCCTGCTTTTGCATTTGAATATACATTAGCCCCCGTTTCTTTTATGATAGATATTGCTGTTCCTGTTACATTACTTGCTGAAACAAAAACGGGTGTTCGATTAGACCTTGAGCCTGAAGGTTTTATTCGAGATTTTGCCATGACCCCGACGAAGAATACTATTCAATTACTGGGGTTTCGAGATACTTAAACTTCTCTTTATGGGTAGATTAAAGCCGAGTGAAGAGATAAAAGGGGAATGTCTACTATTGTAGTAAGCTAGGCTGGGTGGCTGAAACAGATATCTCCTTTTTTGCAAAACATTGGAATTTGTTCTCTGCTCATACGGACATAAACAACAAGATTTTGATAACCAGACAGCACTAAACACAATTCGAAACTGGATAGAGAAATTTGAGTTGAAGGAGTGTTGAAACGAAAGAGAACTCGAAATTGAAAGATAAACAAGGGTATATGGTATATAGCACATAACGATCGTGACAGTAAATCGTGGAAAATCAGCGTGAAGGAAATGCCCAAAAAAACTAAACAGACAAACCAAGCAGTGAAAAACAAACGAATCAAGCCCAGCGCCAGCCCGACTCTTGTGGCTTTTGACGCTTGATAACATCCGACAGCGGGGTATTGCCTTGACCAAGGGGATTGCGCTGATTATTTTCCCGTTGACGCCGAAGCAACCGCACAGCAGCAGAAGCATCAATCCCTTCACCAGTGTCGGTAATCTTAAGAGCCCACTTAGCATCTTGCGTATTAAAGCCAAGCTCATTGACCATCATATCGATGGCGCGGTCAACAGGGTCCAGAACCTGCGGCCGCAGAGGCAGAGGCATCATAGCCGGCGGAGGAGTATAAAACGCAGCAAAGCCAGTAGTATGATCGGACGAATGAGTCAGGGTACGAGGAGCAGTCCCAGCAGTCGAGGTCGAGGACCTGTCAAGAACGAGCGCAGGCACAGACGGAATAGGCCGGTGATCTCGGATCGACCCGTTGAGATTATGGACAATAGTGCTGAACTCCGACATGGGGCGTTCAGCAGAGAAGGAAAAGCGGCCTGTGGTATCGGGATCGAAACCATGCTTACGGCGGCGACGGAGCTCGTGGGCGAATCCGGCTTGACGCTCGCGGATCTCGCGGTCATTTTCGATAGGGCTTGTTCTTTGCGGGCTGAGTTCGGTCGGGCTGTCGAGGGCGCGTTCTTGGAGCTCGTAGGCGCGCGAGACTGCTTCTTTCAGGAATGAGGAGCGACTTGCTTCGGTTTCGGTTGGTTCCCACTTCGCGAGACCGATTGACTTCGCCTTTGTGAATGTGGCCGCGGTGGTGTCGGCTGGGCAGACCGAGCTGAGTGTTAAGACGGCGCCTAGACCGAGAGTGAGAATGTAGGAAGTCCATTCCTCTATACTTGAGAGTTAGCCGTGCTTAATATGAGAGTTTGGTTTCGCTTACCGAGAACGGTCTCCTCGCGAGCCAGATCACCATCTGGGACGTTCATGCCATCGAAAATGCCGACCTTGCGAGCTTCAATGCATTTTCCATGCAGCGGCTGCAACAGAACACCCATGCACGTCCAGATCTCCGTCAGATCGTACATCTGTTTCTGCGATAGACCGGAAAGATTCCCACGACCGAATCCCTCAGGCGGTTCAAACAAAACATTATTCATAGCGAAAGGCTGTGTCATCGTCGAAGCCGAGGTGAAGTGATTCTTCGCCTGGACACCACCCTTCAACCAGTCCATTTGGCCAGCGATATCATTCTCCCGCCCCTTCCCACTGCCGAAAATCCGACAGAAGGTCCAGAGCCGCCAGAACGCATCGTCGACTTCTTCAGCGCGGGTGTTATCCACACCCGCCAGACCGCGAATGGTATCGCGACGCAGGAACGGCGAGCATCGCGCAAGGACCAACGCCTTCAGCTTGGCAAGGGTGTATATATCCTGCGCGTACCTCTGCAGATAGAGCGTGGGCGTGTATTCCGGAACCTGGGAGTCGGGATTTAGAAGGAGCTGCCACTCCATTTCCCACGGCGGACTCATCTCACGCATTTCCCAAGCGGGCGGGGACATTTTGAACAGGGCGTTTTTTAGCATGGGCAGCTCGCGGCCTTTGAACGCGGTGTAGATCTTTTTGTTCGCGAGGGCGAAGTTGAAAAGGTCATCTAGAGAGTCGATGTTCTGCATAATTGACAGAATCAAATCCACCGGCATATCCTCAGGGAGGGGGATATTGGCTGGGACATTGCGATTGACGTTGGGAGGGAGCGCGGATGAAGGAGACGGGGGAGTCGCGGGGAGTTCATAGATCTGTTCGGCGAGTTGGACGCTGCTTGCCTGCGCAGTCGAGACCAGGGCCCAACTCTGACGAATTTTGGAGGCTATGGGCTTCTCTAGTTTCACCTCCATGGCGAGAGGGGACAACAGCGCTTGTTCGACTTGATCGAAGGGATTCCCGGGATTCGTTTGCAAACGAGGCAATTGAAGTAGCAGGCTGTCGCGCGTGGGGGGCAGATCGAGGGGATCAACAGAACGCGATTCCAATGTCATGAGAGAGTCCTCCGACCGTGAGCTGACGCTAACTGCATCGCGGGGCGTTTGCATTTGCTTGCGAAAGGCCAGGAAGGATTTCTTGGATTTTGCTTTTTTGATTTCCTTTGTGTCGGGCTTTTCGTTAATCTCCTTTTCCTCCCTGCCCGATCGACGGGCCTTGTCCTTCCCCTCCCTCCTACTAAGTTTGTGGCTTTTTTCTTTGCTTAGACTCGAACCCCTCGATATGATCGTATTCACCCGACTGTTCTTCGCCGCCTTCCCTTGCGGTGTCTGTGAGTGAGGCTTCGTGGAGGGGGGGAGGGGCGCGGGCCGGCTAGCAATCAAGTCCCCATTATGCCGGCTGATCTGCAGCGGCCCGTCAAGGATCAGCGTCTTGCGAGATGAATCCTGGTCATTCAGGCCCGCAAGGGTATCTTCGAGTTCCTCGGCGGCCTGCGACAATGTTGGGACATGACGAGTGCGATGACTAGTGAGATCTGACCGTTGACTATGATGCTGCGGCTGAGCCTGACTGCGTCCGCATATATGGCATGGATGGCCGGATTGCCGGTGGGTATTCAACTGGTGTAACATGGAATGCTTCCAGTCGTCATGGCTCACCGTAGATTGTCGCAACGAGAACAGCGAGTCTCTCATGGAGAATTGCCTTGACCACTGTGACTTGCGTGGTGAGACTACCGAAAGGGGGGAGTCGGGCCGACTTGAGACTGAACTGGGACCGAAGAATGGTTCTAGTGGCAAGGGCTTGTTCCTGTGGTTGTTCATTGATGCATTTTTAGTGCTGAGGATTGGGAAGCCGAGTTTTGACACGTGCAGGTGGCAGGGCGAGGAAGGCCGCGAGGAACATATGGAGTGGGTATCGTCGAAGACCCCGGCGGCGACGGGGGAATAGATCGAGTATGCATCGGCGGTTTTATACGGGTATCGTCCATCATCTCCCCAGAATGTGCTGCCGACACTGGTCACCGAACTGCGATGGCTATAGCACGACGAAGCACAATCCAAAGTCTCATCAGTCCCAGAAGACGAGAGGGTGATATCCAGTCGATCGGCAGATCCATATGCATCGCAAGCGAAGCCTTCAGAGCGATATAAAGTATGCACTCGTTCTTCTAGTTCCCGTTCGAAAAAAGAGGGCCCCGTCGAGCGGTCCATATTGAAATCAGCGCTGGCCGGGGAGACAACGGAGAAGTGTGAGGACAGCTCTGGAAAAAAGCGGACCAAGCGGGAAACTGAACGCAATGGAGGGAGATGGTCCGACAATGGAGAAATTTCAGAATCGTCTTGGGAATCCCGGGGTGATTCCAAGTCAATCATAGTGCCCAAAGATTCCGACGGGGAGGCAGACTCGGTGTCCCCGAGGCACTCGCTTGTGGTATATTCTTCTTTGAGACCCAAGTGGTGTGATTTGCCTCGGGTATCTTCACTATCGGATGCCATATGTGTCGAGGGGGCCTCTGGAACTGCTCCAGACGGGCCATGGGTGGTATCCGCAATCTGCACTGGCATTGTCTGTAGGTCTTTGTTGACTGTCGGACTCGATCGATCTGAAACAGTGGCCCGGACTATGACTCGAGTTTCCAGACCGAAGGGTTTTCTTCGAAGCTTCAATGATAGAGGACGAAAGACTATTTTTTTCTGATTGGAGGTCTTAGTCCTTTGATTTAAGGGATGACGACGCCGAGAAGGTGACATTGACAGGCAATAAGTCATATCTCAGCTCTTTTTCTGTATCTTGATTCATGGGGCATTGTTGGCCCGAATAGGCTGCTCTTGCCCTTTGTTAGCATGTCACGATGTTACTTCAAGTCCCCAATCATCTGTCAATTGCGTTAGAACATACCTTAAGTCCGAATTTTGGTGGAAGCAGACTCGTGGAGGCGTTCTTTGTAGAAAATGATTCGTCTCGGCTGTGGCTGCGTAGAACAAAGACCAGAACCCAAATGTTTTTTGTCTGATCTTGCAAGTATAGGAGTTTGCAAAGAGGAAATAGCAAAGAAGCTCGGAATGGGAATTATTCTCTAATACCGCATGACACAGGCACAGACCGGTTGATATCGTCTCGAAATCAGCAAGTCCTACGGAGTACAAGGGTCTGTCTGTACGGAGAGTATGGAGTTTCTCAAAATGACATCCCAGCCGAATAAGCAGACCGTCATGATTAGTCTGTCGATTATTGGCTTAGTGTGCTGCAGCTACGCAGCGATACCCTGGGGTCAAAAGATCACCCCAATCCCCAATTGAGTAAGTCGTTAGATGAGGAGTAAAAGTGTTGATTCAATTCTTACTAGAATAGCTATTTCTATAGCCATAGTTGCATCGAGCTTCGTGTTCATCCGTACTCACGGCGCAGTGAGTTTACGCCCCAATGATAGGCGGTAAATTGTAATACATCCACAACATACTGAGTATATGCATGATTGTCCGGTTCCCCAATGACCGTGAATAGCTGGAGCTGTTTCGGATGTACATCGTATTATAGTGGCCCCAGTTTTCCGCATATGGAGAAGACCCTCCCTTGCCGCGTGGGGTCCAATTTAAAACTGACATCCTATATGAATATCGCCCTTACGTAGGGCTTGGACTTGGATGATTTGCGCATGCACGAAAGTAGCTCGAGTCCACATCCCCTGCAAGTGTTTTCCCCATCGTCGCCTTGCTTTCACAGTAGAAAAACTCGCCCACCAAACTTGAAAGCAATTCTAGACTCCTGGTGCCACCGATGATATGTAATATGAACACCGATGAAGAGCCCGAGGAGGATCTAGTGGGCCAAGATACTCGGTAGAGATCCTCGTAATCTCGCCCGCTTTGACCTTGTTTGGACTATCTAGGCAAGTTACTCGGCGATCTTGCCCAGTGCGTTAACCTAAGGCTTCTCTGCGAGATTTGTCTCTTTCAAACATGATACCCCAGAGTGGTAGGACTAAGCCACGAATGTTAATGTTTCACGAGCGGGGTGTTGCTAAATATATTCAGGGCTAAGCATTTCAGGAACGAGAAGTCTAGAAGTGTAGAAGAAGTAGATGTGAAATACGAGAACATGGAAGATTTGCCATGACACTACTAATAATAGCACAGGAGGGGCTGCTTTTAGTGCTGACTTGTATCTTGATGTCTCATGTCTCTTATACGAACATTTTTCGTCTCAAGGGTCTATACAGCTATTCATTTATCTCTAAAGGTAATATTTCATCTGCAGGTCTCTGCAATAGTATTTTTTGTCCTTCTTTGTCGAACTTAGAGGCAGATTGCTAACAAATTCCGTACGAATCTTCTTTATGCAATTTAGTATCTGGTACACACATGGCAGTGCTTAAGCAAATAAAACTAAGACCAGAGATTATGGGCAGCTAGGTAGACCTCTCCCATATGTAAGAAGCAAAACAGAAAATAATTCACTTCAGTTTTCATCTAAAACCACAAAATCTTGCAATTTCTGGGCCGTGAAATCTCTTTGTTCTACGGCTTTAAGCCACCTCTTCCTCGTCGAGTCCTTGACCCTTTTTGATCGCCATGAGAAATGTGTGATTGGGTTATGCGTTATTGTTGAATAATGTCTGGGCTCAATATTTCAGTTCAAATGTATGGATATGAACTTATCACTAGAACAAGTTAGTTCTTCGACTATTTGTTCATTTGTGCTCTTAGAACCATCCTCGCCTACCCTTTCAGGAGGGATTCATGTTGCTCCTTACCCAATAACTACGCCTGAATCTATATTTATCTTCTTTGCTTCCTGTGATCAAAGAAAAATGCAGAGGATTGTCACATACTACCATCCCTAAAGGTTGGAGAGATGAAAAAGATATAAACTAGCTGTGTGTCAACGGCTTCACAAACCTCATAAAATCTACAATACACCCTGTCAGTATCATGGTCGGTTTTGACGAAGAAATGCTGGACTCTTGGGGTCCAGCAGTTTGGGGAGTCATCTTCGACCGATTGCAAAGCGGAAATGTCAAAGGTGGTACGCTTCAGGTTGCCTGGCCAAGCAACGTCGACAGGAAAACAGCAGCCCAGCAAATCCAATGGGCCACCAAGTTGCCTCTCGCCCACCTCCCTCAAAAGGCACTCGATATAATATTTGACAAAATGGTTGGTTTCTCAGTGGGGGTTCGATATATGGAAGAAAAGAAGATCCACGCTATGCATGGACTCCTAAAACACAACGGACCACTCAAAGCGAGTGTGGAAAAATGGTTCAGATGGCCGGGGACCGTCGAAAAATGGAGGGGTTTGATCCGGTCTTACAAGAGTTACGAAGATGCAATGGGACACTTGTCGGATTGCACTACGTTCCCAAGAGAAACCGATAATCATCCATTCAAGACCCACCCTGCATACAATGCCGCAATGCAATGCTCTTCCTGCTTGGAGTTCCTGGTTCATTTCGGGATCGTCACGCCCAATGGCTATGACTTATCAGGAAGAAGCTGGATCGAGGCAGGATTGAATAGTCCTAATATGGATCTGCTCACCTACCTTGTCAGCAATGCAGATCCTCAGCATCTGATCAAACCCAGAGATATCAGAGAAACCCACGAAAACCACATCCTTCTCTCACTCGTCGGTGTCGGCGCATTTTCTCAATTCGTGATTGCCCTGAACAGGCTACGCCAGGCAAAACTCGTGCCCGTCGACGAACTCCGCAAAATCTTCCACGAAGCAGCGATGCATGAGTTCTGCGCTGTCGCCCCCGTCGCCGTGGCAGAAGCACTCTACCAACACGGAATCAACATCGGCAACGTCGAGCACCAGTACCACGAACTCGGCGGACAGCTAGAATCCTCCTGGCACATCGCCGCAGCCTTCAACCCAGCCGGAGCTGAGTTCATGGCCTGGCTCGAAAAATTCTCCATGCTCAACGCCGAGGTCCGAAACTCAGAAAACATGAACCCGTTAATGTACGCCGCGTGCTTCGACGAGCCAGCCTCAATCGATTGGCTCTGCCAGAAATGCGATCCCATGCAGCCCAGATTAACCGGAGGCGCGCAGGGGTACGCCTTGATCTGCGCAGCTCGAAGCTCACACCTCCACAGCGGCGAGATATTCTCTATCATCATCTCCCACCTACCCGATAAGCTATTCACCAATGAATACGGCAAAATCTTCGGCACAGAGATCGCCGAAGGACTAGCATCACACAAGCGCAAGCTCGCCGACGGCCGAGTCCGCGACCCCACGCAGAACGTGATGGAGCTGCTCGCCGTGCGCAAGATGCAAGCGCTCGTCCGCCGTCTGTCTAATCACTGGACTGGGAGTCAATGGCATTTGGCTCTGGATGCATTCATACGCGATAATGATCTGGGGATCCTCAGGCACAGTATCGGTACAGGCACGCGTCTGCTTCGGAGCAGCTCGCGGGATGGCTCGCGCAACCGCCGTAATGTACGCTATCCCAAGAGCCCTCAGCTAAGCAGTATTTCGGAACATGAGGTGTTGCCGAGGGAGAATGGTAATGGGTCGGATCCTGCTCTCGCGGATGCTATTAGGAGGAATAGGCCTAGTCGTGTTACTGCTCGCAGTGGCGGCAGACAGACTCTTGGTCCTATCAGGGATTCTAGCAATATGGTCACTAAGAATGTGGGTAGGATGGGATCGAATCGCCGAATTTGAGATGTTGTGTAGCGGCCTGGCGCTGAAGCATCGAAACACGCTTCTGCGTATGATGTTATTTTTCATTTCGTTGCTTTATGTTGAGTTTTTACATTGTTGTTGATGTTCTGATTCGAATTCCTATCGTACTGTCAAAACCCAGTATAGATACCGTTATTTTTCACGTTACAGCATGATCATGTGACCTTTTGTGTGTTTTTGATTACTAAGTTTGTCCGTCATCCATGGATTTTCGGACCGATTGTTTTTAGTTTCTTCTCACATTATCGAATCAGATCATTGTCTATTGCGTAACCTCTCTTATTCAAATTAATATGATGATATATCCCTCCAGATGTCAGTCCAATCATTAGATAAACAGGTTGACCAAAACAAAGGATGAGATTCGGACAATCTACCAGTCAAGTGCACTTGAAGCACCGCTCTGCGATCCACCGCTAACACAATCTAGCTCTTTGCAAACTGTTGCCAATTAGTAAACAGTGAGGTAACTGGAAATAAAATACTCACGTTGGTCTGCCTTTTGGAATAGAGTGCTTCCTTCTGGCTTGTGCATGGCTGGGAGGATCCGACCCCCTTCGATCCGTTCGAGCTTTGTGTGCTCCTGGAGTCGACATAAGATTTGACGTGTGTCTGATTAATTGAGTTAGACAATAGAAAGGAAGTTCATATCCAAGATCCATACCTGTGTTATTTAACTCGCCCGAAGACCTAGTTAAAATAAGAATTAGCGACAGGTCTTGTTGGATAATAGCTCGAAGTACCCACCCTTGCTTAGTAGAGATAGATTGATATTCAACCTCAATCTCTCTAATCAAATTCTTCGTCACACTCTGTGATACTTCGGATATTTTCTGAATTTCAGGTTTATTGACAGCGCAGTGGGCGAAGAGGTCGTAGCGAATATTCGTCTTCGACTCAGAGGCGGGAAAGAAGGAAAGGGCAAGACATAAACCCGCATCCTGAAATGAATAAATAAGTGTAATCGGGAATAAGGAACACTTTTCCAGACTACTCTTCCCCGTCATAGCCCTGAAAAGCTTCATGGCGGGAGATGGCCTCGATACTTCAGACATTCTCTGATGTAGCTCGCTGGTATAGGTATCGAGGTGACGAGATCGAGCTATTAAAGTGTCAGCTATTTTCTCTAATAATTCTGACATCAGTTGCTTACTTCCAGCCTTCCAATTGAAGTCTCCCGACAAAGTCAGACCAGAAACCCAAGTAGATTTCCCTCTAAGACCAGCCAATCCACTCAAAGCCGAAGCCACACCGTCAAATACAGCCGGCTCACCAGAATTGAGATTCACAAAGATCAACCCTTGATCAGTGGTATGAGTATGAACCTCAAATAGACTATTCTGCGACTTATCAAACCCAGGAACATCATCAAACTGAGGAGCCTTCACCAGCCGACCAGTGGTATCATAGCTCCAGCCGTGATAACGACAACCAAGAACAGTCGAGGCACCAGTTTCTTTCCTGGTAATAGTATACGCACGATGGCGACACACATTATGAAACGCGCGGATCTTGTCGTCCTTACCGCGAATGAGAAACACCGGGAACCCGGCGATCTCGAAAGATTGATATGAGCCAGGCTTATAAAACTGGGAGATATGGGCAATATAGAGCCATGTCTAGAATGCGCATTAGCGAAGCTGTTCAGTGATGTTGTTTTGGAATTTCTATTACTTGGCTGAAGAGCGCACGCCGTTCGAGCTCGAAGACTTCCCGACCGCTCCACCATCCTTCTGGGATTTCGGGTTCTTTGGAAACGGTCAAATCTGAGTTATCTAGCGGGGTGATTGCAATAGATTTGGTGACTTTATCGGCTTTTGGTTGAGATAAATGGGGCCATGTTCGGTGGAGTAGAAAGATAAGTGTCACGACGGCCACGAGGATGGAGGTTAGAGATGTTAGGTAGTCTGTATCGGTGGAATCCATGATAAATAAAGGATTGCTGTTCTGAATGTTAGAAAGTGGTTGGCATGCCCTGATATACTGTCACTGGGAGGTTTACATGTTACCCCTCCACACATTACACTCTCCACAGTTAGCGCAGATGCCTCCATTACCCGATTGGGTTGGAATTTCCTGGCTGTATCACTCAGATGACTTGTCATTTGATCCCGTATGGTTGGGATTATTGTTATCATACGGTGAGTACTGTGCAAGGCATTAAGATATAGTTGCATTCACATTCATATCTCATATCTCATCAAAATAGCGATCATTATATTCCTGCGATACTACGCTGCCATTTGAACCATGGAGGGCGCGACATGCTCCTCCAGTCCTGACTCTTTCGCTGCCTTGGCAGTCCTGTCAAACTCATGCTGCTCGCAGACCATATCAAACACCCGTCTCTGGTAGTCTAAGGGAAATATGTGTGTTAGCATTATTGCATGAACTAATTTTAAAAGCCACAACTCCAACTCACAAGACACGCCATTCTCCTTGTTTGGGTTCAGAATTCCCTCGTGATAAACCCCCCTAGCCAGATTGCTCTGGGCCTTCTCGCAGAGCTCGAAGTCTTCCATAGCCACTTGGCGCACGAATTTGAAGTATTCTTCGAACTTGTCTCCAGATTCAAGATGGAAGTAGTCAAATTCCATCCGGGTGACCTGCGGGTCAGCGGTCGGGCATACTCTGAAGCAGGACATGCCACCACCATAGACATTCAGCGTGCAGTTGGGAAAGAAGTACAGGAATAGACCGTCATCTGACTTATTTGGGTCTGCGATATGCTGCGAGAAATTGTGCTTGTTGCGCACGGTGTAGAAGGTCGGCGGATAGTATTTGGAGAAAGACGGGTGAGTGTATTGGCAGTGTAGACACTCTTGATATCCGTCGACCCTGACGAAAGTTAATAATAACACAGTAGAAAAGGGTAAGGTAGAATATTACATGGTCTTCCAGTTAAACCGGCCTTCATAGTTGATGCTCCGACGGTGCGGTAGTTTAGTGAAGTCGACTTTACCGAGCAGCTCCTCGAGCTCTGGGAAGAATTCATGGAAACTAGGAGCATCGTCGGAGATAGTTGAGAAGAGGAGTCCAGTGGGGGTGAGATGACTGCGCAGTTCTTTACCCTGTAGATAGCAGTGTTTAGAAGGGACTTCACATTTCATCTGGATCACACGTACGGTTTTCGCGCAGACAACCTTCAGCTCCTCATCCACGGGGTTCAGAGTCTCCCCTGAAGTGCGAACAGCGGAGACAGACCGCTGCGCAATCTCGTATGAAACATGCTCGCCCACAACCTGGAATCTGGTGACTGGGCCGAGCAAGTACCAGGACTGGAGCATATCTTAGTCTTCTTCAACTGCCAGAACTGAGAAGACTATGTTACATACTTTGAGAAAGACAGCCCGCCGCTCCATCTGATATAACGGCTGGCTGCAGTACCAGGAGGCAGGCAAAGTGCGAACAAGCTCGGACATGATACCGATAAAATTAGCCAGTGGATTCAAATTTCAGATAAAGACGATTGGAGTGGATTGCGACAGTGACAGCGAAAGAGACGGATTTTTATATCGCTATAGATTATTTTGTTTCAATAGTTTTATCGATCTGGATTGAGAGAAATGCTTTTTTTGTTGGCAATAAGGTTGTCCAACCTTGAGTGCTGGACAGATGCGGTATATCGTTTCCCAAACGAGTTATCGAGTCCCGTCGATGTCACGCTTGATCACATGGCACACGCAGATCTGAGATGTTCTAGCCGTGTAAGGCCCTAAAGATAGACATAATCTTTTCAGGGTCCTGGGACTTTTGTGAGCTGAGTCAAAGGATCTACGACGGCATATACCATACCCAAGTAGGCATTTTTAGCCTGTATGTGCTCAAGCTAGATTTTCAAGATGAATGATATTGAGAGAATTAGTAAACTGAAACGTTTTACAAAAATGCCCGATAGCAAAAGTTGCTCCAAGCATTTGTGGTCCTATGTACTTGACTTCCTCCTTTGGTTTCCTAGACCTTGCAGCTTTTTGCTCACTGAGCACGCTCTCAGCTTTCAAATTAGGGGTTTCTCTTGGCTAGTTAAGGGGAAATATAAGACATAATGGGGGATTAAGGAAATAATTTTGTGTTCCAAACCCCTCGGTTTTGGATCTAGGAATCTGCTATCTAATAATCAACGCGCCCCGCACAGCCCGGAAAGTAACGATCTCTGGCAGACTGATATAGTTCATATAGTTCGGACCCTCTAAAGTATTTGATTCGGCAACATTATTCCACACGCTCTGGTCGTGTTCATCCACCTAGATAATCTTGATCATACCAGTAGTAATCGCCTCATGCATAAATAATTCATAAATCGGCAAAGTCAGCAGAATTATGCGCATAATTAGTGTGTTTGCCTTGTTTGTACTTCATTTAGACCAGCTCAGGTCATTTTCGCTTTATGTTGTACGCACAATTTCTTTGCGTATATTTAAAGAAAGAGAGAAACCACAAAGCTGCTTAATACAGATCTTTTGTTTGAGATATATATGCAAATACAATATTGGTGCCAACCTAATATCCCCTGCGCGGCTCGGATATGATCCTGCCCGTTGAATACCGCCATTGTAGCATATCGCTAATTTTACTCTGTCCTGAAGAGCTAACCAATGAGAGTACAATTTCTAGACAGTTTCTCCTAGCAGACCTAACGAGGTACTCTATTTCAAGGGGATGACGAGTAACATTGATGGATTTTACGAAAACCATACTGGCATATAAAGGAAAAGAAATACGGCACATGTGCGTATAGAATGCATGGAAAACATGTTTCCGCAGCCTTTGTTGAATATCGAGAAAACCAAAATGCTATAGTGATATTTCACGCAGCATGGCATGACCAAGCGCCCCTTTGATTGACGGGCGACGTAGAGAATTCCTGATAGGTTTTTGTCCTTTGGCGCCCTGTCTAGCAAGCGAATCATACGTAGCCTGCCCGTATGGTACTGCCGTATCATGTTGCTTATCAGGATAGGCTGTAGATTCAGCTATAATATTGAGTTGATCATAGTGTTTCATCATACATTGCGCCAATCGATAATCAATACCGGTAGAGTATCAAGCGACCGCTGCTGGGCTGGTATGACTACTATTTCACCATTTGAGCTAACATATAGTCGGTAGCCAATACCAGCCCCATTGAGAAACCGTAAGAAACTCTCCAGAGCGGCTTGATCTAGGTCACATGGTACCATGATCGTTGTAGCGGCTACAAAGCCAATCAACAGAAGGAGCAAAAGGACGCAAAATTGGCGCATGTTGAAAAAAAGGTATGATTGGAAAATGTAAGGTTTCTTGTATGATATGCTTGGGATTAGGTAGAAGTCTCGGGGAGGATTTACAGAAGATAATCGCCTTGCTATTTACTAGACCTGCATGAAAACATTCTGTCGACCAGGAAGGCCCACTTTCTATATCGTCGTTTTGCTTCCTTGTTTTGTGTACTCAGTCATTTACCACCTTGCCGTGATTATAGAGCATATAGTAGTAGGATATAATGAATAACTACTTGGAATGTGCTCATGTAAACAGGTACTACATATAGAAATGATTGCTTCGCTGCACTCTTCACTCGACGTTGAAATTTCCGTAGTCTGAAGTCCTGGCTATCTGACCCTTTGCCAAGAGGATCTCCTTCTCCAGATGCTGTTAAACTGAAATGGCGATTTTGCCCGAAAACCCACGATTGTCCTCACATTATTGGTCGTTCATCGACGCTACCGACCTTGTTAGCACTAGTCGGTGTAGTGGATTGGGGGCATTTGATCGCTGCCTAATATCGTGGAATCTTGAGAAAGCCTTCGGAAGAACCCTATACCCGCAAGCCTATGTGATATACTAAGTAGGTCTTGGTCGTAAGGCCATTTATATTGTAGGCTGGGTTTTCTTTGCGTTGCAATCGAGTCGGTATTCACCTGAACGGTTCTTCTTGCAATTTGACTACTGGCTGGAGAAACCACATCTTACGAGTCATGAGGAGACATCAGATCGATTGGAAGATGATAAATTGCTGACCGCTCATTCTGGACCACCGTCCTGAAGTATTTTGCGGGATATTCTAGGTCAGCAAAACACAGCAGCCCCGATGCACTCCACGCGAGTCAGACTTTCGAATGATCTCACGTCATTGTCTTTCCGATAGCTGAAAACCCCTCTCTGTTTGTTGAGAGCTTAACGCTATGCGGAACATACCGAAGTAGTTATATAAGTGACCCCTCCCCCGATACTTTGATCCCAACAGATCATATGAGAGCCATTTTTTCTGATCATACATTTTTTTTGCTATTCAACATGCGCCAGTTTCTCGGCGGCCTTTTGCTCCTTCTGTTGGTTGGCTTTGTGGCCACTTCACATGCAGTGCCTAGTAGTGCAGGTGTCACAATCATCATGGGACCAAGAGACCTAAATCAAGCCGCTATAGAGAGCTTCTTACGTGCCTCGATGGGACTTGTTTGACTACCGAATATATGTTACCCCAGGTGGTGAATAGTAGTCATACCAGCCTAGCAGCGGTCGCTTGATACTACCGGTATTGGTTATCAATTGGCGCAATGTATGATGAAACACAAATGAAACATTGGGTCGTCATCAATCAAAGAGGAGCTTGATCATGCCACATGTCACGTTGCATTACTATGGTCATCTCGAAAAGGCTGCGGAAGTCATGATTTAGATGCATACTATACGCGGGCGTGTTATAGTCATCCTTCTTCATATGCCGGTGTACGCTATGAAAACTCCAGCAACAATAAATAGCTGCACATGTTTATATGTCTTTTTGTCTCCATCAAGCTTTAGAGAGCTTGATGGTAGTTAGATCATCACCGGCATTTCTTATTACATCTGTTGATCATTTTCTCTGTCACTCAGATATCTGCGAGCAACTTGGACCACATACTACACATATACCCTATACTTTTCTCACAAGAAATTAGAGAACCAATAGGATGAGAAGTAACTATACGAATGGAGGCCAATGTACATAAAGAAGGCATGATCGGCCAATCACGATACGTATTAGCCATCACGTGATCCATTAGACAGAGGAAATATGGTGAGAGCTACATAGAGTTAAGAAGTACACTATAACCACCCAAAAAGACCAGGAATGAAATACAATTGGAACGGAAACTGCAAGATATAGAGAGAGACTGATATTTATTCTATTTCCCTCTGTTGAGGTTCAAAATGAATTCAGCTGCCTAGAGGATCCGAGAGTGGCCACCGAAGGCGAAAGAGCAAAATAGAAGAAGAGAGAGATTAATTCAGCTTCCTCAATTCCAGAAATCAAACATTTCACCAAAACGCCAACGATCCAAAGAGCCAGAAGAAAGAGAAGAGTGAAAGAAGCATCACCTAACTAACTATAAGAGAGATCAGACGATCCGTATCTCTTATCGGGCAATTACGTCGTCAACTTCCGCCGACTTGAAAGGTTGGAACTCAACACCTTCAGAGCCCTGAACCTTCCATGATGGCCCCGATCAAATATACTCCTCCTCCTACCCCCTCACCTCCAGCGTCTTGCTACGCCATGAGTGACGACGAAGAAGATGAATACAACACCATCGCCCAGGCTGCCTCGAATAGAGGGGTCAAGCTGCTCTTCTCCAAAAGCAAAGTATGACAATTTCCAACAAGGAGGAATACCAATCTAACAATAATCCAGGTCTATATTCATCCAACTTCCTCTGCCAAAGACAATATCCCTGGCTTTATCGCCCTCATCCAGCAAAAACCTCTCCCCGCATCACATGCATCCGCGACTCATTTCAAAAACCCCGATACACCCTCCTATCTCCTCGCATGGGTCCCAGAGTCCTCCCTTGGAGAAGCTTATGATACATACGTGAAAGTAGACCTCTCGGAAGGTGACTCTTCGCCGCGCCAGAAGTACTTGGTTCCGCCGCTTCCGACCACCACCACCTACAAAGACCCCATCGGACTGTATTCTTTTGCAGTTCCGCTATCACAGATATACTCGCTTTTAGTACGACCACCGAGCATTGGATGGTGGTTTGGAAGTTTAGTGATCAACACCCGAGCGGGCGATGGCTTCCCCGCGCTATTTTTCCATGACGACGAATGCGAGTCCACCATCTTACAAAAGAGGAAGAGGGTCAAGGAAACCTTCGATCCATTTGGCAAGGAAGGGGGTTTGTTTTGGGGCGGCGATGAGGTACTGCGCTGGTTACGGAAGTATGCGGAGGTGCAGCGCTCCTCGGTAGACAGGAACGTCTACCTCGTTAACCCGTCGGATGAGGACCAGCTGTCTTTCGGCCAGCTGGTGACCCATGGCGACAAATCCATCCCAGGGCAGACACAGCCCGAAGCCGGGGCTTCCGCCGGATCCCGAGCCGAACAGCCTGATGCCAGCATGGATCCATTCATGAAGACCCTCAAGGAGACACGGTGGAAAGTGCTGGAGCAGCTCAGCAAAATCACGACCTTTACCCGTCGGACTGCCAATGATATAGTCGATAACCCTCTCATACCGCCTCAGATGCGCCGTCTTTTGAAAAACCCAGAGATCCAGACGTTGCAAGATGAGTTCGACAGCGCCAGGGTCTATCTGGCTCGTTGGGCGATGAGTGTTGCCGAG
Organism: Penicillium roqueforti; assembly: GCF_015533775.1. Lineage (NCBI taxonomy): Eukaryota > Fungi > Ascomycota > Eurotiomycetes > Eurotiales > Aspergillaceae > Penicillium > Penicillium roqueforti. The sequence continues at coordinate 77,566 of NW_024067584.1, forward strand.
CAGAGCGACAAAGACCGAAACCAGCGTATATGGACCGCGCAGGATATGCTGGAAATGGAGAATAGCTCGGTTGGCGACTTTGAGATCTTAGAGCTGGAGACCGGGAACCTGGCTATCCAGGAGCGACGCCGTGTTCTCCAACTGGAAGAATGGGAGGGCTTCTTCGACCCGAGCTCGGGTAGACTCCAAGTCACAGTGGAGGAAATTAAAGAGCGGATCTTCCATGGCGGCTTGGATCCCAATGATGGCGTCAGAAAGGAGGCATGGCTCTTCCTTCTCGGTGTTTATTCGTGGGATAGCAGCCACGAGGAGCGTCAAGCAATGATGAACTCCAAGCGCGATGAGTACATCCGGCTGAAAGCAGGCTGGTGGGAGCGAATGGTCGAGGGCAACTCAACGGCCGAGCAGTTTGATCATTGGAAAGAGCAAAAGACTCGGATAGGTGAGATTATACACTGAATTCGACATGGTGGCTACTAACACATGGCTATAGAAAAGGATGTTCACCGCACCGACCGTACCATTCCTTTATTTGCAGGCGAAGATATTCCTCATCCGGATCCTGATTCTCCGTTCGCCGAAACAGGTACCAACGTGCACCTGGAGCAGATGAAGGATATGCTCTTGACCTATAACGAATTTAACCCAGACCTTGGGTACGTTCAAGGGATGAGTGATCTCCTAGCGCCGATATATGCTGTGATGCAAGATGACGCCGTAGCTTTCTGGGCGTTTGTCGGGTTCATGGATCGAATGGTATGTTTCCACGCTGCAAATCGCCGCATTCTCTTACTAACATCTCTGCAGGAGCATAACTTCCTCCGAGACCAATCTGGAATGCGTGGCCAGCTATTAGCTCTCGATCACCTCGTCCAGCTCATGGACCCGCAGCTCTACTTACATCTGCAGTCTGCCGATAGTACCAACTTCTTCTTTTTCTTCCGTATGCTCCTGGTGTGGTACAAACGGGAGTTTGACTGGAGCGATGTCCTGCGTCTATGGGAGACATTGTGGACCGACTATCTCTCCAGCAGTTTCCACCTGTTCATTGCGCTCGCCATACTCGAGAAGCACCGAGATGTAATCATGGACCATCTCAAGCACTTTGATGAGGTGCTGAAGTACAGTACGTTGGCATTGGCATCTGAATGTAAATTGATTTCAAATTACTAATTTCGCATCTCCAGTCAACGAACTCTCCAACACAATGGATCTCGTACCCATTCTCACCCGCGCAGAGTCGCTCTTCCACCGTTTCGAGCGTTCCGTGCAAGCCATCGACAAGAGAGGCAACTTCCCCACTGCGCCCACCGCTCACCAACGTCGTCCAGGGACAAGCGACCAAGATTCATCTTCGAGCAACAAGGGAAAGTCACCCCAGCTCGCTGTCGGGTCAAGCAGCGGAGTCAACACCGGCCCCTCTACTCTTCAAAAGGCAATCGATTCCCAGAAGCCGAAGGTGGTTTCTCCAGAGCTACGCGAATTACTTCGCAAGGACATTCCCTGGAAACGCCAACAAACTTCATGATTGGCATCGTGTTGAAGTTGGGATTGGATGTCTCGCTTGATATGATGTTACACTCTTGACCAAGTCATGCTTTCAGTTCTCGAAGTCTTGGCTATTGACGATTTACGATTGCCTCATGTATATTTTTCTTCGATTTTTTCTTTACTGTCGGTTTTGCGGAGCAGGATATGGCTCACGGACTTTTATCTTGAAATGAGCACCCCGCATTTGAATTCTCCAATTACGCTGATAGAGATATCTACAATAGGCAGACTCCACGTAGAACTACATCTAGTAAGGTAATAGACTCGTCTAATAAGGACCGCGGCATACCAAAGAATACATTGTTGTCAATATAGAAGTGTTTAAAGCTGGTCAAACGGTGCTGGATTGCGCGAGGGAGATAGCTTCACGAGATATTATCGTCAGTACTGCAAACAAAGTGGCAGATAGGGTAGATGGTAGACTCACACGAAAAGACAAGGCTGCTCATATAGACGTCAACAGCCGCCAGCAATGATTCTGGCGCGCATATGCCTATATTCATCGTTCATGCAACGACATACCTCCCGATGCCGCTCGAGAACATCTATAGCTCAGTGCTGATCACTCAGTTTATAAGCCAGCGCGATATCGAGGGAGCGATTCACGTACGCAGTATTACGAGCGTCGTCAGCATCTAGCCCCAACCACGGGCCTGATAGTAATCTGTCGGGGACTGATGACTGAGAAGGAAATGATAAGATGAGAGAAAAGAAAAGAAGAAAGGCAGGAGGAGAAGGACTATGAAAGGCAGAAAATCAACGATAAATAAGAAAAAGAAAGTTTACTTGGCCCGAAGTGACCAGCGACGACCAGGGTCTAATTCCTTACAACCCATCTGCGGTAAGACCAAACCTCCAGTGAAGTTCGCTCCTGTCCTAGGGCCGTCGCGTCGTAGCCAGCCGGATGTATTGCATCCGCCTGTGAAGATATACCAGTCTTTCCATACTGGGAGTGTTGGGAGACCGTTCTGCGAGATCGTAATTGTTGGTCTGTGTGGTACTCTTGTCTTACGGATCTCTCCTTTAAAGTCGAAGTCCCAAGCGAGGTTTTCGGTGCGGTAACTATGTCGTGATTCGTGAATGCAAAGCGAGGCAATGGCTGCGTCGCCGGTCAGGCGTACGTGACGTGGTCGCCACACGATCTCGATCTCGCCAGTGGTTGGGTCGATTACGTCTTCTTCGTGCTCTGGCAGTGTCGTCGCCGCTTCGCTGGCTTTTCTGGGTTTCGCAGTCGTTCCATCGCCGGCCCAGTCAAGGGGGATCGGGTACATTCGTAGACGTGGTAACACAGTAGATAAAGAGAAATCGACATGTCACATGATTGCGTCTCAGAGCAGGATGAAGATTCATGTGGCAGAATAAATTGCTGGTTGATGTAAGACTGGGATTTGGATCGCAGTTGGCACCTCTTCAGAATAGTGATTCGAGTAACCGGCGACTTCTACTGCGAGCCCTTTCTTGCTCTCGCACATTGTCAATTCACTCCAGTCTGTCTCGGTATGGATTGGCGCGATCAGCACTCGAGCTGTGTTCAGGGAAGTATCTCGGTGATTGATAGATGGACTCTTGATGAGGAGCACCCCCCCTTCAAGGGGGGGGGGGTGGGAGGATGTAGAGTGTAAGAAGGAGGGAATTCGAGAATGATACTTATTTTACAATTAGCAGTATGAAGATCATCTGACTGGGGATTACGTCTTTTGGATTCTAATTCATTCTTCTGTCAATCATCAGCAGTTATTAGTTAGGCCTTTCTTTGCACTCTTTGCCTCATATCAGAGATGTTGGAGGCTCATGAGAGTAGTTTACTTAATTAATTATACATTGAATTCTTTATTTTCCCAAAGGCACTCCGTCTTAGTGAACAAGACGTGAATGGCAACCTAGAGATATCTATCAGGCTTCCAAATGAGGAAACCCTATTAGTGTTGACAGAAATTGTTGGTTTAGCGCGATTATCAAAGAGCTCGATGTCTAAGTTTTGCTGTCCATTTCGATCTAGAATAATTTTCTTATATCAAATGTCTATCATTGACCTACTTAGCCTAAGCTAGAATCCACGTGACATGCTCTAACACATGTTATACAAAGAGTTGGACCCATTTGCTTTATATTAAGGCCTTTCCTTCTCTCTCTTCTTCTTCCTCTTCTCCCCTCACTCTCTCCCCCCTACATCCCCCACCCCCTATATTTATAAATAATCTCTGACTGCTATATTTGACACTCAATTTGCTGCGACATGTAGAACAGGGTTTCACCAACCTCCTGCCTATACTGAGTTCCCTTTATACCGGCCATCGTCCTTACCGTGCGAACTCATATTAGATGTTACCATATTGGCCTTATAGCTAACTTAATACAGCAGACTTCGGATTTCCTAACGCTCCACTGCACTCGCGAGCCTCGCAAGCATGCAGAAGTCGTCTAAGAATTTGATATTTTTATATCCATTGTTTTTGGATTGATTTTCGGTCTAAGAAGAAACCGAAGAATGAAAACAGCCATTCAAGGTCAACTGCATTCGAAATGCCGCCGCCTCGGCTCTGCCAGCGCTTTTTCAGGGAGCGAGTCAAATAAGAACTGGCGAGCTTTCCTTAGGTCTTCGCTTTTATTCTACCCCTTATGCATCTACATCGTTGCATATCCTTTCATTTGTCTTCAACTCCGCTAACCACCGCTGCAATTACAGTCTTCAGCCTCTCGAGCTAGAGAATTGTGACTCATAGAATGATTTCCGTCGAGCAGCGAGGTGAAGAACCCGAAAACGCCATCCAACAAAGTGTCAGTGAACCGGGGTGTTACAAAATGAGGTCCCAAATGGATACATCATTGCTCGGTTCGAGAAGTCTGCCACGCGGCTTGGCAAACGAGGATTGAAGACGGTGTCAGATTGTGAGCCTTCGAGTCGATGCGATTATGCACAGAAAGAAAGCTCGGTTTACCATTGCGAAAAGTAAACTACCCTCGCTTTCCCTGCAACCAAAAACAAAGGCCACCATCAGCATGGCCGCCCAAAGCCAATAGCCGCCGCCGGCAAGCACCTGACTCCAGACAAAGTGAATGATGAATGCCGGACAGGAACCCGTTCAGGAGGTGGTACTGACCTTACCCGGTGAGGAGGACGAAGCCGAAAATGAGCCATGGAGGAGTTGATTAGCGGAAACCGAAAGGAATGGAGTTGTTCTTTGAGAGGGGTTAGAGGGGGTCAGATCTCTCAAATACGCCTGAGCATATATATCGGCATTCGCTTTCACGGATTGAGAGAGAGAGGAAATTCAACAAGACTCCAGGAACAGGCAATGACTGTCAATGGATTGAAAACACCACTCGCAAAGATCACGTCCTGACGCTGGACTGCTTGCTATAAAGTGCATCGAATTTATCTTTACATACAGCGAACTGATTAGGTGTTGGGTGACCGGCTTCCGGTCACCCATGTGGGTCCAGATCACTAGATAGTATAGTTCCGCTTCCTCTTCCTCTGTCTCTCCCCCTCTCGTCCATCAGATCTTGGCCGAATCGACACTAGTTGTTTTCCTCTTTACAGATACAACGTAGCTCGATCGCCATTATTAGGTGGTTGAAAGACATTTCTGTTGGGTGGCCGGCAAGGCAGTCACCCACGTCCCTCCTCTCTTTTCCTCTCTTCTCTGTCCATCATCAGTCCAACGGAATCTACTCTTGTCTTTTCTCATACGAGACCATCCATCAAGTAGATCTCCATTAATTTCTGGTTTCTGGGGGGGGGGGAGTTCATGGGAGGAATGTTTACTAGATGTTAACACCCCGAGCGCGCTAAGCGTCTCGGCTCTCTGTCTCCTCGACAGCTTCTTCTGGGCATTTGGGGGGATCTAGGCACGCAGAAACAGCCTGCGCCCTAGGCAAGTGTGCAACAAGAAGCATATGGATCGTACTGTTATCTTAATCCAACAATCAATACTTCTGGCGCTTCGAGCGCTCATTCGCAGTCCTTGTACTTTTTGGTGTCTTCGTCGTGGGCACCTTTTTCGCTTTGGTATCTCTTGTCGTTGTCTCAGAACTATAGCTCATGGAAGTCGAGATATCGCGCATTGATCTTGGAAGATCTTTGATTACTGAAATACGTAGCGTAGCGTCTTGAATATGAAGAAAATGTGATATGTATCCAACTATTAAATGCTAAGATAACTCTATCAACCAGATAACTGTAGGGTATTGTTGAACCACACCAAATCCCAAACCAAACACAAAACCAAGTGAGAAACAGATTCGCCACGCTGATGCAAGTAGAAGAGAAGATATAACCCGAGATAACGGACGGCGTCAAAATGTACTGCCAAATGTCCATATGTCCAAGAGCGCAGGGCCAGGACGTGAAGAAAAATAACTGTAGACCCATCCATGACGGGTGAAGCGGGGGAATAAGAAGAGAGAAAAAATATGGGAATCAAAAGAAGAGAATTTATATGCGAAGGATCATTCTGTCGAAGTTCACGGCCTGCGAGACCCCAGACCCTTCAGCACGACCCGCCTGCTTGTGCCCATTGAGCCGATATCGCCAATGCTGCGGACTTTGGGTAAGGAGTGTTCAATCACGCTGCCATCGCCAATTTCAAATCGGTCATCAGCATCGTGGTCAGGCGGCATGCTCAGTGCAAAATGGGGTGGGTTCTGGGAGCTGGAGCGGCGGGTCTTTTGGAGAACATCTGCAACCCAGGCTTCACCCTCTGGGCTCATGGATTCGTACCGAGCACGCGGTCTGGGTCCAGCTAATCCCAGCGGGGTGGAGCGGGATTCGTTGGCCGTGGAGACAGTAGCGGTTGCGCTAGGAGAATGGGCGTCCCCGACTGAATAGCCAGAAGACATCGACAGACGTCTACCGGCCGAGGAAGGGAGAGGGGAGACAGCGGGCTGAGGCGAGGTAAAGGAGGAGATGTGGCCTGTCGACACTGCCCTAGTGTTCATCACATCGGATGCGGTTGAGCCTCGTCGTTTCTTGTGAACTGTAAGGGATGAAGGTGGCCGAGCGCTGAGCACGGAGGATGGTCGAGAGGGGGTAGCCCGGCCAGAAGCAAGATATGAGGTAGCCGGGGTTAGCTTAGTACCCGGAGAAGCGTGGGGTGGTGAGGAACGTGTCTTTATACCCTGCACCTCCACACGAGGCGTTTCAGACACCTTACGACGACCGTGATGAATGACATATTCACGAAGGTATTCGCCCAGGTCGGCCCATCCACCGCCAACACGAACCATCACTCGCTGCCCCTCTTCGCCAACGGTGCGAACGAACAGTTTTGTCGGTGCGGACTGGCCCCCATGGTGGAGGTGGTAGAGTTTGACACAGCTGTCCTCCGTCTTGTAGGCATGAGAGTGCCGTCTTCGGGCAGCGGGCATTAATGTCAGAGAAGGTGCGGGCGTCGTGCTGCGAGTTGGACCAGTGGGAGATTCGGATCTGTACCGCATTCGTCGGTCCACGGATGAGACCGATGAGGATGCGTCTACTTCGTGGTTGGAATCGACCAAATGGATTTTACCCGGCAGCGAGTTGAGAATCGAGTTGATCTTTTCGTCGAGCTGGTCTCGCGGTTGTTTGCTGTGCTTGGTTGGCGAGGAAGGGCGGAATCCGAAATCGGTGAGTTCGGATTCATGCTCTTCTACATATGACAGCTCTTGTCTCTTCACACCCAGACTTTCGAGACTCGGATGGGTAGTCAGTCGTTGACGCCATCGGAGAGACTTGGGCTGAAGAAGATGTTCCATGGCCCTTCGAGCGGAATTCATCCCGAACGTCTTTCTGTTTCGTTCCGCAATTTTTGCCATTTCATTTTGAGTGTTCAAGTCACTTGCAGACTTCCCTCGTGACAATTTATGCTGAGTCGGGAGACGTGGAACTGGTGGAATGGACGAAGCAGAAGTATCTTGGAATGTGATTCTGGTTCGTGTCTAAGATAGTCAATTAGAATGAGCATATTATCAAATGGACAATGGGCCACATACCTTTGGGGATTTTGCGAAGTCGGCCGATGTAACAGAGTGTGTTCTAGTCCTAGACGATTTCACACTAGCCACACCTGGCGCCGACTCGCTTCCCATGCCCAACTCCAAGCGTTCATTGATGAACCGCTCGAGGGGTAGACTGACCGTGCGATTTTGTTGGAAGGAGATTCGCGGGTCAAGCTTCTGGTTTTCCAAACGACGCAGACGATCCTCTCTCAAGGTATGATCCCCATGCGAAGGAGGATGCGTAGATTCAGGGCGAGACGATGGCCCAAGGGGTGTCACATTAGAGGAAGTAATGTGCTGCCCATGTGTCTCGGGACTGGATATGAGAGAAGAATGGTCTGAAAGCAAAGAACCCACAGATCCAGTAGATGACCGACGACGACGCGTGATTTTATGCGCCACTTTACTATCTTTGTCGAGATCATGCTTCCCTTGGCGGGATTTGGAAAGTCTAATGGGGCTCTGCAATGGCTTGGGAACATTCCGTTGACAAGATTCTGCTTTCCCTTCATTCCGCGGGTGGTGAGACTCGATCGAGCCTGACTTGGGTGATGCCACCGCCATGGGTATTTGGGAAACCCTGCTAGGCGGTCTCGATTTCGGCACTCGGATTACTGACCTGTTTGGTGTGAGAACCGGGGAGATAGTTGCTGCTACCGGAGTATCACACTGGTTCTGTTCACGGGGCCGGTTTGGAGATTTAGGGTCCTGGCCAGCAGGAGAACCGATGGTTTTAGGCTTAGGATTGAGTTCCGCTGCTTTGTGTTGTGGAGAAAGTTGTTTTTCCTCCTCGTCGGAGGTCTGTTCTTCTTCACCAGCCACAGTATCACGAGGCAAGTCTTTGCGACCAGCGGGGGCATTCGCCTCTTCCGCGGCGGCAACCCCAACAGAGAAGACGACCTTGGAAATTTGGACTTCCATTTCAGGTACAGTGGAATGTTGAACGAATGAATCGTCAGTATGCTCGGACAATGGACTTGGTCTTGTCGATACCTGACTGGGAGGTGACATAGCTCCATCGAGCTGTTGGAAGCCGGGCGGAGGAATGTTTTCCTTGTTTTCCAAGCTGCGATCAATTGCACAAGGCGTAGATGCAGGAGTTAAGAAGGGCTGTCGATTGATCGCAGGAGTTGGTGGAAAGTCGGACTGTGTTGGTGTTTCTAAATCCTCATGCTTCTCTTCCATTGGAGACTTGGATAGAGATATTGAGAGTTTGAGCTTTGGCGACACATTCCCTTCGACTGCAGGAAGTGGCGTCTCGTTAAGAGGCACCGTGTTGTTTTCAACAGATTGCGAGCTAGTTGGTTTTGCGTCACTGGATGAGTGTCCAATACCACACTGGATTTCAGGCTCATGCTTGACGGCCTGCTCCTGGGGGAAACGACGATCATCGGAAGGTTCCGATACAACTGTATCGGAAGTTTGGTCCTGTTGTGTTTCCTTCAACGACTCTGTGCGTTGTAGGTCGGCTGCGCGCCTCTCAGCCATTTCAGACTCGGCTTTTGACCGGAGCCACGCATTGTGAACCTTGTAATTATCGGCCTCGACAACCCACGCAGCAAAATCAGACTCAATGGCTTCCAAATCATCAATCCATTGTTCGGGCAAAGAATCCGGACGACCTTCCAACGCGTCGAGAACTCGGTCCATCCGCCTCCCCACAGCCACAACTGCGGACTCAAGTTTAACATGGTCAACAGCTAGAGAAGCATCGGATAATTCGGTAGGGTCGGGGAAAAAAGAATGTGGGGCTCTGATGGCGTGGAGGGAGGAGTCAAGGGCGGAGCGGGTCAAGCTGAGCTCCCTCAGCAGCCCAGGAATTTGGCGTAAGACAAAAATGCGAATGTCCCAAGTGGCTAGTAAAGCGTTCAGTCGCGACAGGTATGGAAGAGCGCGCAAAATGGTTGCTGTGATGACAGCTGTAAAGTCACTCAGTTGTACATAGCTGAGCGGCGGAGGCACGGACACACAGCTTGTGGCGGACGAGGGCCGAGACCTGGAGGGAATGTGGGCATTCAAAACGTGTTCCTTTAATTCTTCCACGTTAAGATCTTCCATTCCATCGCGGATTTCGTCCGCCCTCCTCTCGTATCGCTCGACGACGCTGGCTGACAAGCTTCCGTAGTAGCTTTCCTGGGTGTTGCTAGGGGGAGCCAAAAAGCCCCAAGGGATAGAATTTTCCCCAGAGCACGACTCAGACGGAGGAATAAAACCCATCCCGACCTTTGCGTCGCGTTGATTTGGCCAATCCCATGATTGGACCTCTTTATGCCACAAGTTCAGGTTTTGGGCAGCTACCGCCGCGCGTATCCCTAGGGCGCGTTCCGAAGGCGACACCTGGGAGATACTTCGTGAAAGAATATCATGAGCACCTTGTTCATTCGAAGGGACTGCGTCGATGGATGTGAGGGCTTGGAGAGTTGATTCGGGAGAAAGGTTACTGAGGAGAGGGTCGAGTTGCTGATAGACGGAGCCGGGGATTCTCTCCAGTGAGGAGGTTGAGCGCGAGTTGTTTCGGGAGTGGGAGGGAGAGAGGCGAATGAAAGGGCGGTTCGGATTTATTCGAGTGGCCGCCATGCCGAATAGATGCTCAGCCTAAATCTGAGATGTAAAGTCACAGGGAGCCTCGACTGGCTCGAGGATGGCATGTAAGTGACGGACGTCGGAACGAGGGCGGGAAAGAAGACTGTCGAGCCCGCATGCTGAGACGCGCGTCTTAAGAAAGTGCAGAACTTGGCTAGCAGCTCGAAATTGGAAAGGAAATAAAGAAATGAGGAAAAATGATAAAAACGATTGGAAGTTGAGGGGGAGGTCGAGGTACAAAGGTGAGAGGATGCGAGAAGCGAGGGACAGCGGAGAGTGGAGGGGTGCTGAAGTGGGCACAAATGAGCGACAAGAAGAGAAAGACCGGCTTTCTGATCACAATGATATCCAAACAATAATCGGAAGATTTTCTGAAGTTGAATTTATTATTGAAGTGGAGATTAGATCAGGGGAAGGGCCCTAAGGTCCTAGTGGAGTTGCCGACACGAACCATCGCCGGGTGATCCGCCCTTTACTATGGGGATATACTACAGTTCTTCAGTTCATTTTCTTATTTACGATATAACTTGGACTATTGAAGCATATCGGCGGATCGGAGGCTTGTGGAATCGGTGAGGAAAGCAGCGATATAAAGAAATATTACTGGAAGGGGAAAACAAGGCTATTTGAAAATAGCTTCAACTATAGACGCAAGGAGTAAGAATATTACTATTTACCCAATTATTTCCTATGACCTCCATAGCAAGGCCTTGATATAGCAAAATCAAAACAAATTACCTATTCGATCGATCTCTATCACTATGCGGTAATGATGGCGTTGTCGGAACTGATGGCGCACCTCCTAGCCTAGGGCCGAGGAATATCCCCGAGAACTCTTCAGAGTTGCAGAGTTGCAGCAAAAGTATCTTCTAACAAGCCAGTCTATCATCATGCAAGGGTTTCGCTACCGCCCAGAACTTGTGAAAGATCTTCCGGAAGAGTTCACTAAAGAGCTCAAGGAATATGAAGATTGGTTCATGCTCGATGCGCCCAAGTTGAAGATGATCACAGATCATTTTGCCCAGGAGCTGGAGAAAGGTCTGAGCGTTGAGGGTGGGTCTATTGTCAGTATCAGTTGGCCTTGAATATCAAGTAGATGCTAACTGAAACGTTGACCTGAAGCCTATGAATATCACGTGGATCATGAGATACCCAACGGGTCAGGAGAAGGGACGCATTCTCACCGTTGATCTGGGAGGAACCAATATCCGTATATGCGATGTCTGTTTTTCCACGGGGAAGAGAGACTTCGAGCAACGTCAGCGGAAATACAAGCTTCCGGATGAAGTCAAAAAAACCACGAAAGAAGCCTTATGGGGTTTCATTGCGGAGCGAATCCAACTTTTTCTCGACGAAAGTCGCTGTGAAATTGAGAGTGCTAGCAGTGCTAGCAGTGCTAGTAGTGCTAGTAGTGCTAGTAGTGCTCCCAGTGCTCACAGTGCTGCCCGTGCTGCCAGTGCTTCAAGCCCACTACCGATGGCGTTCACATTCTCATTTCCAGTGGAGCAAAAGTCTATCCGCAGTGGTATTTTGCAGCGCTGGACCAAAGACTTCGATATTCCCGGAGTGGTAGGGCACGATGTAGTACCGCAGCTGGAAGAAGAACTTGCAAAGAGGGTAAGCTCACGTTGGATACCAAGAAAGTCGGAGCTGATCAAAGTAGAATGTCCCAGTGAAAGTGGTCGCCCTCGTCAACGACACAGTGGGGACCCTTATCGCGTCATCTTACCGGGATCCGCAGATAAAAATGGGCAGCATTTTTAGTACTGGCTGCAATGCAGCGTACATGGAAGAATGCCGTTTGATCCCCAAGCTTCATGATTCAGGACTACCCGAAGATGCAACTGTAATCATCAACACCGAGTACGGCTCCTTTGATAACGAGCGCAAGGTGCTACCCTTAACTCCATTTGACCGACAGATCGACGATGAGTCTGCCCATCCAGGCAGGCAGATCTATGAGAAGATGGTGGCTGGGTTGTACATCGGAGAGATGCTGCGCCTGGTAATGCTGAAAATGCACGACAAAGGTATACTCTTCAAGGGCCAAAATGTCTCACGTCTTCAGACTGCGAACTCATTGGAGACATCGTTTCTGTCTACTGTCGAGAAGGACATGTCGGAAAGTCTGACCGATATGAAAGAGGAGTTCAGAAAGTGCCTCAATCTAGAACTCTCATTGGATGAGCTGAAAGCGTGCCGTTGGCTTGTCGGCCTGGTCGCGATGCGTTCAGCGCGTCTATACGCGTGCGGGATTGCGGCCATATGCAAGAAGAAAGGAATCCGTCAGTGCCACGTTGGCGTTGATGGTGCGGTGTTCAATAAATATAGTATGTTGGAGGGACGGGCAAGCCAGGGTCTTCGTGATATTTTCGACTGGGAGCCAGACAGATTGGACCTGATTTCTCTGAACCCGGCCGAGGATGGGTCTGGAATAGGAGCAGCGCTGGTTGCGAGTTTGGCTGTTGACCCGGGTGAACTAGAAGAGTGTGGCACAGAGGAATATTTGTAAAAGTGAATGCCATCAAGCTGTTCCAAAGTGAGAGAGAAGAGTTGTAGTGAAATCATAGGACGATAGCGATAAGCACGTAAGTGAGGTGTCGAACCTCCCTCCATCCCCCAACTCGCAAAATGCGATTCCGAACACAAATAAGAGACAGCAGGACCTTCTCCAGTAAGACCAATTGTTGAAATAGAAGATCAGAGCTAACTCAATCAGAGCTCACCGCGTCGCTGTCCTCGCTAGGCAAGGTATGTTGGATGCGCCTGGAGCACGAAGTCATCCGCTTCACCATCATACCTGACCAAGGCACACAAGTGTGGGCGTCAATACCGGTCGTATGCATAATGATATCAATTTATCAGTCATATGATCTATATATTGACCATCTCCCAGGAAACCATTTTCGATGACTCGACCTACGAGCTACAGTCCAATTCCGACGCCATCAACATCGAAGTCAACATCAGCGTCCTAAATCGAGCCCTGCGCTCCGCCTGGGGCTCAACACATACACAGCTCCGCCTAACTAAAAAGGACAAAATTCCCCTCTTGGCACTAACAGTCCTCGCATCAGAATGGACAGAGGGAAACATGGCCTTGGCCACCAATAATGACACAGATGGCTTTGGCGACGACCCAAATCCAGACGCAGCTCCAGCCGATACGACGGGCGATCGGGGACCACGCGAGCGCCAGACATGGATTACGCAAGAAATCCCGATCAAGATCCTCAACGAGGCAGCAGTCGAAGGCCTGCACGAGCCGCACTGTCCAGACCCCGAAGTGCACATTATCCTACCCAATCTAGCGCAGTTGAAGAGTATCTCCGATCGCTTCACGAAACTCGCATCTACAGATAGCAAAGGTCGAAAGCCGGGTGTGATGGCGCCCGATGCACCGGGGATGCACTCTGTTTCTTTCGGCGGGCCGGGCGCTAGCACAGCTGCGACGGCACTGTCCACCAACTCATCTCCCAAGCTTGAATTATCTGCTAATATGCATGGCTCGCTACGGTTGGCTATTGCTACGGACGAGCTGCGCATCGCGAGTGTCTGGTCTGATCTCGTGAACCCGCCGTTGGACCCTGCGCAGATGAGCCAGGAGCAGATCAGCCAGCTTCCCAGTGAGCTTAATCGGAGGCGGGAGGCGAGTGAGGGATCTGAGTCTGGTTGGGCTAAGGTGCGGATTGATGGAAAGGATTGGAGTCGGGTGCTTAGTATTGGGAGGCTTAGTCCCAAGGTTGTCGCCTGTGGGTTTTCTGATAGGTTGCCACTCGCTGGTGCAAGTGCTGACTCGATTTCTCGTTTGTTATGTTTAGGCTTCGTCAATGAGATGGCACTAGTTTTATACGTTTATCTGCCAGGTAATGGACAGGGGGAAGAATCTTGTTTAACGGTGAGTTGACATTACTCCAAGGATGCATTACCCAACAACCAAGCGTTCTAACAGTCGTCAGTATTATATTAATTCCTTCACCACATGATACTGTCCGTGGTGAAACTTGGGCTACAATGTCATCTTCGCAAGGTTCAGGCGTTCGAAAGTCGGAATGAATTATTAGAAATCGTTATTAAGACACATGCATGTCAGAAACCATGCAATAAGAAACCCCCAGGTCCCAAAAGTTCCAGCAAGCAACAAAATGTCAGGCCAGAATAGAACAGCAAGGGGAGGAGGATGATATACATAATGCCAGGAGTACGAGCCCTTGACTCCATGGATGAGGTGGCACCAGGGAACAGCAACGAGCAAGCTATGTGCAAAAGCAAGGCTTCCGATAACGTTCAGTGAGCGAGAATGCAGAGAGATGTCGTGTCTGCCGAGGCAAAAAAACAGGACACATGCAGGTTGATGGGGCAATGACAAATCTAGTAACAGGGGAAGGTTATATTATTCAAGGGTAGGGGATGTTGTTCATCAAAGTAATCATGTGATAACAAATAAAAGGCATAACAATGAAACGAACATAATGAGACAAAAGAAAAGGACATTATAGCACTCAGCTAGTCGAGAGACTAGTAAAGTACTATATCATCAGCCTTTCTCTCTGAATGGCTGATGATTATTTAGCCATCACGTCAACGTAGCGTCCCTTCTTCTTGCCGCGAACTGCGCTGCCCTTGCGCGCCTGAGGCGCACCGATCAAATCGTCAATTGAGCTAGCATGAGTCAAGGACGAAGAAGGCCGTGGCGGCGGGCCACTGGAACTACCGGGCGGTGTTGGCATGGCCGCTCCCGTAGAAACGGACCGAGGCGCGAGACCAGGGAAGCCTGGGCTGGGGGACAAGAAAGGCGGTGCGGCGGTAGAGGAAGATTGAGGCCGGCCACCAGAGACCGACATTGGGGGCATCGGGGGCATCGGGGGCGCACCGTTTTGGGGCATACTATTTGAGCTCGCAGTCCGACTGGGGGGAGCGGATCTTCGAGGAGGGGGCGGGGTGGCATGCACAGGCGCGCTACTACCGGGGTCTTTCTTGTTGACCCATTTCTTCAGTTCCTTGTCGTAGTAAAAGGAGCTCTCTTCGCCAAGTTTAGCTCTGATAGGACCGCCACCGGAGTTTTCTTCTTTCTTAGCTCCGCCGAACCAACCACCAAACCAGCCCTTCTTGCCAGATTGTTGGGGACCCTTTTTAGCTGCAACACAAGTCAGATTAGCAAGTGAGATAAGCAATAGGCGTTTCTAATACATACCATCTTCCTCGGCGGCTTTTGCGAACGCTTCGTTGGCCTTGCGATCATTCTCCGCTTTTTGGATAGCCGCTGCCCGGGCAGCAAGATCGTCGTCGTCGTCATCCATGATCGACTGCTTCCTTGGCTGCTCCGCGGCCCGTGGCAGGTCCTCCTCCTGGGAACCATAGCCCATGTCTACACCAGCCGCAGCTGGCTCGTAAGAATTTGGCTCATAAGAGACCGGCTCATAAGATGAGCTGGCAGCGGGAGGTGCGTAGGGTGACTCTGAGTCTGGTACACTGGCTGGCATACCAGGAGGGCCTTGATAATATGGGGATTGGCTGGATGTGGCAGCCTGGCCAGGAGGATGGTAAAAGAGACCATTCACCATAGACTGTGCAGCCGGATGAGCTTCAGCCGGTGACGTAGCTTCTTCTACCGGAGCAAGAGGAATATAAGAGGATTGAGGTGGTGTTGGTTGATACCCACCCGCGCTTGGCGACCCATACCCTGGAGCTCCATAGGACATCTGTTGATCAATCGAGGGCGAGAGTTCCTGTGAGCTTCGGCGTTGTCCATAGGGTGGGAAGTAGGAAGCAGATCTCTGAGAATCTATTGACGATCGGCCCTTGAACTGCTCAGGTGAGGCACCAGGCGCATATTGGCTCGATGGGTGATACTTGGACGCGCCGCTGGTAGGAATAAGCGGCGCTCCAGCCGCGGCTCCAGGATAAGAGCCGTATATTTCAGATACAGAAGGTGAGCGGCTAATTGTTGGGGTGCCGGCCACGTTTGCAAAAGGACCAAACTCCGCATGCTCGCCACCCTTGCCGGATCCAGTCGATGCAGCATCGCTATCATCGCCTACCACGAAGCTATTGAAACGAGCCCACATAGACCCCGAGACCTTTTCCATGCTTGGTCTCGAGATCCAAGAGCCACTGTCGCTGGTTGTTTGGCGCAGACGAGCAGACAACTCTTCAACTTCCGCAAAGAGGTGTTGGTGATAGTAGGGCGAGGGACGAGTGGTTGCTTTCAATGCCGCTGCCACTGCGTCGCAATAGCCTTGCGCCTCTAAATTGCGACCCTGGTCTACGAGGCACCTGGCATTCAGTATCTTAAATGCCAACAGATGTGGCAGATGAGCTGTGGGAGAGTTGCCGAGAACAGACATAGCAAACTCATAGGCCTCGGTCAGCAAGATAGCATCTTCATCCATCAAGGAAGAAGGGCAACGCTGATGGTCAGCACCAAGGAGAGTGATGTTGGCCTGTGGATCATCCGGGCCACCGAAAACGGCAGCGCGCGAGAAGATGTAACAAACGTGAGCTGCCTCCGTCCGTCCATAAGAACTAAGCAGATGTCCAAGAGAAAAAAGGGCTTGGTGGTCCCCAGGACTTCGGTTACTCAAAACCAGTCCCAAGGTATCCCTCCATTTGTCTAAACCCTCGAGGGCATTTTTGGTAGACCCCTGGCCATTGGCCATGCTAATAAGTTGCAGACCTGCCCGGGCAGACGGGGCAACGAGTTCGTCGATGCTTTCTTCGATATTGCCAGCGAAAATCTCGTAGAGGGCTGCAAGTGACTCGGTGTTTGCGGATTTCGATCGGACCTCGCGGCGGACAAACTCCTGCGCGACCTGTTTCGATATTGACCTGTCCATGGTGGATGAGATGATCATCGCATGTCCCCAAAGACGTCGATCGACAGCGCTCCACACGGCCTTCTCTCGATCGCCACATATTAAGTGTAGTCGAAGCTCTTCCAACCACTGTGCATCAACAGCATCAGCCTGCAAAGGCGTTTCCGAAGGGGCAACCCCTCCCGAGGGGGCTAAGCTGCTTGCGTATGATCCGTCTGCGTCGGAGTTGGGTAGGTTGGGGAAGATGATATGTCGGAGAGAGGTTTGAATTTCAGGGGAACTCTCCAGATTACCGTCATTCTCTACCAGAAGCTTCACAACTTTCCAGAGAAGGGTTTTCTCCTCCTGGCGTTTGTGCGTATCAGACTGAACCTGTTCGTAGCTTGGAAGGTCTGAATTTTCGAATGCTGCAATCTTGCTAGAAAGCCAAGCAACCAAATCCTTCTTCTTTGACTTTGCCTTGAGAGGCCCAGGGTGCTGGACAATGGTATCAGCGGAGGGCAGCCACTCGCTCAGCTGGGAGATTTTCGGTTCACCAAGAGTGGGTTGAATCATTGGCGCCACTTGTCCAATGGAATAGCGAGGGACGTGCTTGGGAAAACAAGATACCATGGATCCACCGAACCCGAATTTGAAGATCGGAGCACCTTTCCATCGTTCCAAGGGATCATGCTCCTGCCCATCATTGGGAGCGATAAATTCCAGATGATGCGTCGGAGCACGGGTTTGATGAACAGGCTTCACAGGAGCATACGGATTCACGGTTTGAATTGGCAAGCTTGAAACTTGCACCGAAGCCGGCCGTTGGAGGGGATCGATGTCTTGTCCGTAGGATCGCGGGCTCGTCAAGTCCCGGGCAGGTGACTGAGTCTGAGATCTGCGAAGTGGACCCATTTGGAAATCGCTAGGTGGTGGAGACAATCCATTGGCCGGGGGAGCAGGAGGAGCAGGAGGAGCGTGTTCTGGACCCGGCGCAAGACGCTGAGCGAATTCATTGAGATATTCCTGAGGGGCATAGCGACTTTGAGGCGGAGATGGCTGGAGAGGTGAGCCCGCACTTTCTCTCCGCGGTAGGTTGGCAGGACCGTTGAAATATTGCGGAGCACTAGGTGGGATTTGTCCGAAACCAGCTCCTTGCTCGCGCGGCGAAGAAAGGTTGATCGCAGGCTCAAGCGATGGGGGCCTGTGTGATTGATCAGGCTGGTAAGAAACCTTTTCATGGTGTGCAAGAGGACTTGAAGTCCGTGGCTGGAAAGGCAAATTTTGGCCAGGAACGTTAAGCGGCTGTGAGGCATAACGATTGCGAACAGAAGAGGTAGGAGGGGGCGCAGGCGAATATCTCGGCAACGAAGGTGGCTTTGGGGGTGCTTGAAAACCAGGAGGTTGAGGAGAGTACCTTGCAACGGTAGGAGGTCCGACCGGGGCACTCGATGACAGGCTAGCATATGGATCCAGCTGTTCAGGTGGCTGAAGTGTGGATTGGATTGGGAGCCCGATAGGTTGTGGGGCTGGTGGTACAACAGAAGCATATTGAACCTGGGGAGGAGGAAGAGACGATCCGGTCATCGTCGGCGCCGTCTGCGGATTAGGGGTGTACCGACCTGAGCTGGCAGGCCTAGATCTTGGTGGCGGCAGAGGGAGTTCCTCATAGAAATTCTTCGGCGCAGGAGGAGCGGCCAGGGCTGAGGGGGGAGCTGCCGGAGGGGGGAAGCCAGCTACAGCAGGAATCGGTATGCCAGAGGCACATGGAAGAGGAGGCGGTGGCATACTAATTACTGGTGGAGGAACAGGTTTGTGGGTAACGACCGGCTTTCGGGGTCGGGAGATATCATCTGGAAGGTCGTAAGGAGATTTATAACCCTCTTTTGACCGCTCAGCAAAGCTCTCTCCCCTGATTGCCACGGGGTTCTGCGGCTGTTGCGAGAAGTATGATGACATCGCTCCCGTGGTTGGCGGCGCAGTTCCTGGGAGAGGAATATTCTGCAAAAGATCACCAGTGGACGGTTGGTGGGGTGTGTATATATTAGGAACAGGTCTTGGCTGAGAAAAGACTTGTGGGGTCTGGAACGGACTGTTCAAGCCAACCACCAAACCGTCGTTGACAGGCTGAACAGGGGTTTGATGAGCGTGCTCCTGTTCAGAGACAGACTGGGCAGCTTCAGTCTCCAGCAGTATGTCGTCATCGTCCAATGCCGCCTCCCAACGAGCCGCCAGATCATCGTCCAGTGAGTCACCGAGTTCAGCTTCCCACCGTGCCGCTAGCTCCTCCTCCGATGGATCGGCCATTGTTTGGGGCTCCAACGACGCAGCCTTCAGGGCATCATCAAACTGCGCTGCGGCCGAAGTGTCACTAACCGGGGAATCGAGAGCAAACCCGGCTGATTCCAAGACCTGAGATGTGCTCTTTCGTGCGATATGAACAACGGGTTGCTCCTCGGGCTCTTTCTTTGGGGTGGAGGCGAAGAAATCCTCATCGGCGTTCTTAGCCTCTGTCTTTGGAGCCGAGATGAAGAAGTCATCTACATCGTCTTCATCGTTGGCAAACACACTGTCTATTGATGTC
The DNA here is from genome assembly GCF_015533775.1 of Penicillium roqueforti. Taxonomy (NCBI): domain Eukaryota; kingdom Fungi; phylum Ascomycota; class Eurotiomycetes; order Eurotiales; family Aspergillaceae; genus Penicillium; species Penicillium roqueforti. The sequence goes on from NW_024067584.1 coordinate 97,057, forward strand.
TCCTGTTCCGTTGGGTGTTGAGGCGAAGCCGGTGTAGACTCATCTAACAACGGAACCCCTTCCTCAAACCTGGATTCAGCTTCTGGCGGGGCAAAGATAGGCTTTGTCTGGCTGTTCAGTTGGTCAAAAAAGCCGTCCTCATCGGACTCCACTTCACCGCTTGACTCGTTTGCCCAGAAAGGTTGATCCTGTGTGGTTGTATCCACGCCCGCTGCGGCCGGATCTAGATGGGCGTCGTTGGTCGGCGCAAAGGCCTCCGCGATAGGAGATGGTGATCCGGTATTCCCAGATTCAACATTTATCGAGTGAGACACGAGATCAATTTGCTCATTTTCGGTCGGGGCGATGGCATTTTCAGTTGAGTTGAAGACATCAAGACTCTCCGCATCACGTGTGGCACCTGTGAATGCTGTTTCCTCTGGCAATGGACGTACAGCTTCTTCAACAAAATTTGGCTCGTCGCTATCCTGGATTTGAGTAGAGGTTGAGGCGAGCTCTGAGATATTATGAGGGGTGGCCTCTTCGGTGGAGGGCAGCGTATTGCTCAGGTCCTTCTCGAAGGTGGCCCAGGGATTTTCAGAATCGGCATTGTCTGCGTCCGTTCCCGGGAACAGTTCGTCGGTGGGAGTGGACTGAGAGGTATATTTATTTTTAGAAGTGTCCAATGTAGGCTCGGATGCCGTTGTTTCCTCTCTTGGAGGTGTAGTCTCTCCCACAAACGTCGACTCCGGCGCTGTTTCTTGTTCAGGTGCGACAGTGGGCACAACAGTATCTGAGTTTTCGGTATGAACAGAAGGAAACCCGTTTATGATGGTGGGAAAGCTATTACTGGTCTCCGCGCCATGGACTGAAGGTGCTTCAATCTGAACTGGTTGCGCGGGTTGAGTTTTTGGCAGTGTCTGGCTTAGGACGGTATCTGCATTTTCAATAGATGGCGTAGTTGTATGAGTCGCTGCGATCGTCTCATCGGGGACATGACTGCTCTTATCGACGGAATCGGTGTCTAGGCACATATCCTGGTCCACCACTGGTGATTCATTGTTCACTAGCACGTCTAAGCTCGTGTATTGAGGCTGAATCCCATCTACCTCATCGGATATATCCCACGCAGAGAAATCCTCACTCTGTGGCGATACAACATCGTCTAGTGACCTGTCCTTTGGCCCGTCCGCCGCAATCGGGTCCGACAACCCACTCTGGATCGTAACAGGGGAATTATTGTTATCGGGCCGTGATGCCGGATTCCATGACTCCGAATCATTCTCGGTCGCTTGGTGCGCCATATGTGCAAAGTTATTATCGATTGCCAACGTGACTGTAGATGGGGGGCGCAGTCCGCAGGGACCAACCTGACACGTCTCCAATGACGCCTCAGGAGATCAACAATCGTAAGGAAAACGGGGGTCGAGGGCGTCAACTTAAGAATCCATTAAACAATGTAGATATAACCCAGAGCAAAAAACTCAAAGAAAGAAATCGACCATGAACACATCAGCTGATGGCGAAGGGAAAAACCAAGCAGTCGGATTGTCTGCGACAGCGAACGTCGATCTCCGCCTATGATTCCCCCGGGGGCCAAATGAATGCGCTGAGTCATCAGGATGCTGTCCCGAATAGGAAAAATACAAACCCGTGACTCGGAGTAAGGGATAGTCCGGCTCTCTTATGCTCACATAACCTTAAAAGTGAAGTATTACGTCAGCTCGTTATCGCCGCGAATTATGCACCCATGTGATTGCGTGGCCCCGACAAGGCAGTCCTCGACCGGTCTTCAAAAGGATTCGGTGGTTCTTCGGTTTATATATCTCACAATTTTTTATGGTAGTGGCATTGGCTGCATTCTACACAAAGAAACGGTTCATTGTGACCCTAGCAGCATCCCTCCACTCTTTCATCATCATGCTGCATATGCGTTTTGACCAATACCACCGCACATGATAACATATACTTGAGATGAACCTTCCTTTGATGCAAGGCCCAAAATTACCACCTTGGATGCAACCAGCAATCCATTTGACTTGAATCATACCAGCTTCCCGAGAATGCCTTCCTCATCCGACTACCAACACCCCCTAGACCATCCCGATGCGCCGGACGCCTTCTCGGACTCGGACGATGACTTGGATCTAGAAGAGCTAGACCCCAGCACGACATCCCCCCAACAGTCCCGGGATTCTCGGGACTATACTGGCCGCAAAAGAAGCTACGGGCCGGGTATTGCGCTGCGCAACTTACGTGTCGGAGCGGCAAGTCGGTGGAGACGCAGTGCGTCCGGACGTGGAGACATGGAGGATGATACCGATGCGCTTTTAGAGAACGGGGAGACACAAGGCTTGGGGGACTCACATGCAAGCTCTCGGAACTTGGAGGATGATGACGCGCCTCTACTAGATCGCAGAAGCTCGACTCGCGATTTGGACGATGAGCCTGCCAAGCAAGGCAGCCGCTTGCGCTTCCCAATATTCAAAATTCCTGCATTCCTACAGGGCACATCAATTCGATTTGGATTAAATGATATTCCCTCTGAGAACCAACCTCCCCGTGAAGTACTTGTCGGACAATACCAGGCGGCTAAGTATCCGGCTAATGTGGTCTCGAATGCAAAATACACACCCTGGAGCTTCCTACCGAGAACCCTTTACAACGAATTCTCCTTTTTTTTCAACATCTACTTCCTCCTTGTCGCTTTATCGCAGGTCATCCCGGTACTGCGAATTGGTTATATGTCGTCTTACATTGCCCCTTTGGCCTTTGTGGTTTCAATATCATTGGGTAAAGAGGCACTTGATGACATTGGTCGTCGGCGACGAGATGCCGAAGCCAATGCGGAAGAATATTGCACTGTGGCATTAGGAAGGTCCAACGAGATGGAGGTCACAAAAAAGTCGCGAGATCTGAAAGTTGGTGATGTGCTCAAAGTCCGCAAGAACCAACGCCTTCCTGCCGATGTGGTAATTCTGAAGAGCATTTCAAATGATTCAGGCACTCCTCGTCATTCATTAACAGAAGAACCTATCCCTGGGACGTCTTCCGACTTGCTCGAACCAGGTCAGGGATCGTCCGAACCCACAATCAACACCACATTGAAGAATGGTGAAGATGTTGGAGATTCACCCTCAGCTGATACTTTCATCCGAACTGATCAATTGGATGGTGAAACTGACTGGAAGCTTCGTCTGCCTTCCATGCTGTCTCAATCGCTTCCTCTGGGTGATTTAGCTCGACTACAAATCACGGCTAGCGCTCCTGATAAAAGAGTCAACGAATTCTTGGGGACTATTAGCTTGGGACCGCCCACTGGGCTCTACGATGCTCACGTTGACAAATCATCTGGGCCTCCAACCAATGAAGGAACGCCTGCGCCTGTGGAAAATCAATCAGCTCCCTTGACAATCGACAATACCGCCTGGGCCAACACTGTTCTTGCGTCCAATACCACCACTTACGCCGTCATCATCTATACGGGATCTCAAACCCGAGCTTCGCTTTCGACTTCCGCTTCCCGTTCGAAGACAGGCCTGTTAGAGCTCGAAATTAACAACCTCACCAAAATTCTTTGCGCCCTCACATTCACTCTCTCAATCATCCTTGTCGGGTTGGAAAGATTCCAACCAACAAACGACAAGAAATGGTACGTTGCTATCATGATCTATCTTATTCTCTTCTCCACAATCATTCCCATGAGCCTTCGGGTCAATCTGGACATGGCCAAGTCGGTATACGGGCGGTTCATCGAACGGGACAAGGACATTCCAGGAACTGTAGTCCGCACCAGTACAATTCCAGAAGACCTGGGAAGGATCGAATACCTTCTTTCGGATAAGACGGGAACGTTGACCCAAAATGAGATGGAGCTCAAAAAAATACACGTTGGCACTGTCTCATACGCCAACGAGGCAATGGACGAAGTCGCCTCGTTTATTCGTCAGGCTTTTGCGTTTTCGGGCAATGCCTTGATTACCCCTTCAACTGTCTTTGGTACTCAGGCCGGACATGCCACAGCGCCGCGGACAAGAAGAGAGATTGGTTCCCGCGTCCGGGATATCATATTAGCACTTGCTCTCTGTCACAACGTTACGCCGACCACAGAGGAGGAAGACGGCCGGAAGGTGACGAGCTATCAAGCGTCATCGCCTGATGAAATCGCCATTATTCGATATACCGAAGAAGTTGGATTAAAGCTAGCATATCGAGACAGACAAAGTATCGTCTTGGAATCCACCGACTCCAAGCAGGTTGTGGTCCGCGCTCGGATTCTCGACATCTTCCCATTCACATCCGACTCCAAGCGAATGGGGATTATCGTCCAATTCCAGCACGATGAAGACATACTTGAATCCAGCAAAGATGATAGTGAAATTTGGTTCTATCAGAAAGGTGCAGACACTGTCATGACAACTATTGTTGCAGCAAATGACTGGCTTGACGAGGAGACTACGAACATGGCTCGGGAAGGGTTGCGAACTCTCGTTGTTGGGCGCAAAAGAATCTCCGCACAGCAATACCAAGATTTCTCTGCTAAATACAAACAAGCGTCACTGTCTTTCCAAGGGCGAGATGCAGGCATGGCGAAGGTTGTGAGCGAATACCTTGAACAAGATTTGGAGCTTTCCGGTGTGACCGGTGTGGAAGATCGGCTGCAACGCGACGTCAAATCCTCTCTCGAGCTGTTACGCAACGCCGGTGTTAAGATCTGGATGCTGACGGGTGACAAGGTGGAAACAGCTCGTTGTGTCGCTATTTCTGCCAAATTGGTCTCTCGGGGCCAGTACATTCACACAGTCACCAAAGTCACAGACAAGTCGACTGCCCAAGAGGCTCTTGACTTCTTGCGCAACAAGACTGACTGCTGCCTGCTCATTGATGGCGAGTCCTTGAACCTCATGCTTGGTCAATTTAAAACAGCTTTCATCTCTGTCGCGGTGCTACTTCCCGCTGTGATCGCGTGCCGATGCTCCCCTACCCAGAAAGCTGAGATTGCAGACCTGATTCGCCAACACACAAAGAAACGTGTCTGTTGTATCGGAGATGGCGGTAACGATGTCTCGATGATTCAAGCAGCCGATGTCGGAATTGGTATCGTGGGCAAGGAAGGCCGCCAAGCATCTCTGGCTGCTGATTTTAGTATCACGCAGTTCCACCATATTACCAAGCTTCTCGTCTGGCACGGCCGCAACTCGTACAAGCGGTCTGCTAAACTAGCGCAGTTCATCATGCACCGTGGGTTGATCATCAGTGTTTGCCAGACTATGTACAGCATTGCCAGCCACTTCGATCCCAAGGGCTTGTTCATCAATTGGCTGATGGTCGGCTACGCCACTGTTTATACCAACGCACCGGTCTTCTCCCTCGCCTTTGATCGGGATGTCGACGAGCGTCTTGCCAATCTCTACCCAGAGCTTTATAAAGAGCTCAAGACAGGGAAGAGTCTAAGCTACCGCTCGTTCTTTGGCTGGGTTCTCATTTCCGTCTACCAGGGTGCAGTGATCCAGGGTCTCTCTCAGATATTGTTGGATACCATCACAGGGCCGCGCCTTATTAGTCTTTCCTTCACGGCCCTCGTCCTCAATGAGCTTGGCATGGTCGCCACTTCAATCACAACATGGCACCCGGTCATGATCTTTTGTCTGATTGGTACGCTGCTTGTATATGCAGGCAGTATCCCCTTCCTGGGCGAGTACTTCGACCTTAGTTACGTGATTACCCTTGACTGGTTGTGGCGAGTTTTCGCCGTGCTGGCTGTGTCTCTGGTTCCGGTCTGGGCTGGCAAAATGATCAAACAGTCGTGGCACCCGCCAAGCTACCGAAAAGTTCGTGGATAGAGTTGCTTTGTCATGATTTTGGTGTATCATAGCATTCTCTCGCTTGGATTTTGTTATATCTCTCTTCTTTCATACCCTAGCTACCACCGGTCTAGTATCATGTGGCTCTCTGTATATTAATCTTGAGCGTTTTCTTGTTGAGCGCATCGGCATTGGGCTAGGTACTTCCATACTAAATTATTCAATCATTTCAGTTTCATTATTGGAATTCTGACCACCTAGACAGAGTACAAGTTCACATAGTGTCTATATTATCTCCATCAACTCTTCCGGAGGATATATATTATTCTCATTCATGCTATATATCTTCGTCATGAACTTGAATAATTGTAGCAGTCACTCCAGCAATTAAAAAAAGGCATTTGAAACCATATATACAACAAGATCGCAGATGGATGTTGTACTTACATATAGTACTCCGTAGTTGGATTGCCCTTAGCAGGCGGATCCCCAGGGCCCTCCAATGACGTTACGCAGAATCGATAAGCAAACACGTGACCACCCCAGTCAGGAAGGCGGTCAATCCATATCGAATCTTTTTTTTTTCTTCGGGGTCAAACATCTGCTGCATAGATTCTAGGATCAACCACTTTTCGGTTGCTAATTCCTCGCCCGTCATGTCTGACGAAATTGTCTGGCAGGTTATCAACCAGCAATTCTGCTCCTACAAACTCAAGTGAGTATTAATCGGAGCTGCTGGCTATTTAGTCCGCAGAGCCTTTTATCTCCGTTATATATGGATCGAAAAAACAAGAACCTCCCATTAACCATTCCAACCTTCTCTCCAGAACTACGAAAGACCAAAACTTCTGTCGCAATGAATACAACGTCAGCGGTCTGTGCAATCGCCAGTCCTGCCCACTGGCCAATTCGCGGTATGCGACGGTGCGAAGCGATCCCGAAACGGGCGTCATGTACCTGTACATGAAGACTGTCGAACGAGCCCACATGCCCAGCAAATGGTGGGAGCGTGTGCGCTTATCTTCCAACTACGCCAAGGCCCTCGAGCAAGTCGACGAGCGCCTCATCTACTGGCCCAAGTTCTTGACCCACAAGTGCAAGCAGCGTCTCACCCGCCTGACGCAGGTCAGCATCCGCATGAAGAACATCGCCAAGGAGGATGAGCGTCTCGGAGAAAAGGTTGTGCCCAAGCTGGCGCCAAAGGTCCGCCGTCGTGAGGCGACTCGCGAGCGTAAGGCCGAGTCTGCCGCTAAGGTCGAGAGAGCCATTGAGCGTGAGCTTATTGAGCGTCTGCGCAGCGGCGCTTACGGTGATCGGCCACTCAATGTTGAGGAGGGCATCTGGAAGAAGGTTCTCCGTGGTCTTGAGCGGGCTGGTGACGGTGAGCGTGATATGGATATGGATGACGGCGAGGAGATTGAGGAGGAGGAGGAAGAGGGTGTTGGTGAGGTCGAGTACGTCAGCGATCTCGATGAGGATGAGGACCTCGAGGATATGGAGGACTGGCTGGGAGTTGACTCAGCCGATTCCAGCGATTACGATGACGATGAGAGTGACGATGATGACAGCGAGGACGACGAGGAGGCTAGCGCAGATGAGAAGAAGCCCAAGCCCAGTGCCAAGCGGAAGCATGTTGCTCCCCAGGCGAAGCCTCGCAAGAAGGGTCCTCGCATCGAGATCGAATACGAGACCGAGGGTGCTGGCAAGGACCAGATCATGGCATGATTTCATCGATGTTGGAGGATTTGGGAAAAGTTTACCTGATCTTGCATGGCGTTTGGGCTGTCAATTCTTTTGTTTTATATTCTTATTCTGTGCTTAGTGATCGGGCATCATACCCTTGCTATACTGCATCCACTGCAACTCACGATCCTAGATCTTCGAATGTCTATTTTATTTTCAATTCTACCGCTATCTTCAACATAATTTATTGAGCCAAGACCTGGCTGTTGCTTTATTTAGGTGAAACACGTGATCATGTGGGCCAATGAATGCCCTCCACTATCGTCGCCTTTCATTCTCCTTTAAACAACTTCACCTCACCAGGAGCCGGTTCTTCTGTTAATATCTCCCTTAGTAATCATTCCAATCATCATCATACCTTGTTCAACTCTTTGGCTCTGAATATCTTGCATTCGGTCCCCACAAGTAAAGCTCCAGCTCCGCGCCAACCCCACCCCGTATCGAAGCTGCCATTCTGCAGACGGCGCATTACTCAACCAAACCACTCGGCTGCTGCAATATGAGCTCGTACCTCTCATCCTTGACCACGTCTTCGGCCATCTCTGGCCTGGGTTCGCGGCTCACCAACCTTCGCCGTGCCATTACTCTAGGCGACGAGGGAGACGACCCCGACAACGAAGACTGCTCCCACATCTCCAACGCCCTTCGAGCCTACTACACTGAAAAGGGCCGTCCATTCCCACCATGGCTCCCACAAGATCCCAAGGGCCCAGCTCCGGCACCCTCGCGCGCGATTGCGACTTCACAGCTACCCTCCGGCGGCTACAACCAAGGGTCCCCCGCCAACCCCAACTCCGGCCGGAGCGGTGGTCTAGGTGACCTATGGGGTGATTCTCCCACATCACAAGCATCAATCCCACAGACAGCTAGTCTTCGTCGCGGACGTGGTGCGCCGCCGCTCTCCTCGGCCAACAGCGCGCCGCCGGGTCCGGCCATCACACTTTCCCAGTACGATTCGCCTGGATCGGGTCCATCTGGAGCGCGGCCATTGCCTAGCCAACGAGCCGGATCGCATCAGCCTGTTCAGAATCGTCCGAATCTCGACCGTGCTGGGTCGGGTGGTGGTTCAGCCCAGGAGCGACTGCGGGCCAGATTACAGGGAGGAAGATCTCCTAGTCCCAATATTGACCCGAGTATTCGGAAGCCAGTTGGAGCGTCTGGGAAACGGTGAGAGTGCTGAGGCTTACATTGCATAGTGGAGAGCATGGCGTCGAGGAGTTATTTTCCAATGTTTACCGAATGTTTACCGAGTACATATCTCAAGAACAAATCTCATTCAACGATAGTCATATGGTTCCAACGGAGTAGATCTTTACCGGATACATTCGTATGTTTTGAGAATTCGCGCTAGTTTGACTTTCCCCCACGCTTCGGGGGCATATTAGGCTGAGTTCTTCAGACGGGCAGAGATCACCCCACCGTCATCCAACGAGCTAAGATATGCAATCAACCCAGAATTGCTTAGCAGCAGCCACCAATATCAAGCCACAGCCAATGAATGGCTATCTCGGCCTGCGATGGGGAAAATCCCGCATTTTACCCCGACGTCGTCATCCCGTGTTTGGAGGGCCGTGTTGCTCCAGCAAGGGAACATAACGCAATTCGGAAGGTAGTTTCCTTTCTCTCTTCAAACAGTTGATGGGCCCAAGCCCAGATATCAACTCGACTAAAGAAATCATGAGATACCCCAGTTTCCCCGAAATGTCGCCGACGGCAGTCCTCTCCACGGGGACCCCAGGCCAGTTGAATACCGAGTCATGCAACATAGAGTCTTTTCAGTCCCTGGATTATCTCCGAGGTGTGGCTTTTGTCATATGAAATTCCTTTTCGTTTGTCGCTAGGTAATACCTTCGGCTTCTAGTGTCGGAATTGTCTTCTTCCGCAGGACTCCCTCCGTCCAATTATACGTCTATACCGTGATATATGCCAACAAAACGGGAAGCCGGGAAGATTCCAGAAGTGCCAGACCACGTTTGAAAGTGTGTCTGAGGACTAATTCCGAGTATTGGCTGTTGTGTGGCCTGGAATGGTCGACATAAGCTTTGATGGCAAACGATTCGTCCACAATCCCGATGGCTTGATTCCCTGTCACTCCAATCCCTGCTGTACACCTACAGTACACTGCGTATTCCAGGTTTAGTCCTGTTTTTACCTTCCGGTGAGACCGCATTTTCGTAGTTCCCCTTCTCCTCAACCTCCCCGGACTGGTCCTGGATCTCCACTTCTCTCACATGGGTAAGTACCGAGTGTATACTCCAGGCCGAGCCTATAGGACTTGGCCAATTTCTACAACATAACGCGTCCCTGAGCGGTTTTTTGACTTTGCTTTTTTGCCGAACCCCCACACGGAGCCTTTGTCGTGCGCCATACCAACCGTCGCTATAGCCCATCTGCACGGCCTCAAATAGTCCTTTCTCCTCTTCCAATGGCTAGTGTCATTGCTTGTTCCATACTTCTCTCCATTCCCTATTAGTCCTGGTCCCTGCTCCGGTAGAGCCTGGAGTGACAGTTCCACTCCACTATTATACATATCCTTTAGTAGACCCCCAACTCCTATCCTGAGGTCTCGTTCATCATGGCCGACCTCAAAGATGTCGAGGCACCTCAGAACACGCACAGCGAAGACAAGGACGCCGTCGCCTTTGAGATGGACGATGTGGCGGACCAAAAGCTCCAAAACGGGCTGAGCGAAGCCGCCATGGATGCGGAACTGCAGCAGCTGGAAGAGCAGGTGCACATTATCCCCAAATCCCGCCTCGATATAACCATGTCCAATCCTGCTGCCTTTACCTACGTCCTCGTCGCCTTCGCGTCCATGGGAGGTATGCTGTCTGGTCTTGACCAGTCGCTTATCAGTGGCGCAAACCTCTACCTCCCCGTTGATCTAGGTCTGTCTGCAGCAGATAACAGTCTAGTCAACGCGGGCATGCCACTCGGAGCCGTTGCCGGTGCTCTTCTCCTTTCTCCAGCAAACGAGTACCTCGGTCGTCGTATGGCTATCATTGTCTCCTGTATTCTGTACACAATCGGTGCCGCCCTGGAGGCTGGTGCTATAAACTTCGGAATGGTGTTCGCAGGCCGATTCATTCTTGGCGCTGGTGTCGGTTTGGAGGGTGGTACTGTCCCAGTCTATGTCGCAGAGTGTGGTATGTTTTCCATCACTCCCCATCCTATCTGTATACCCAGTTCTAACCCCACTCTTTAATAGTCCCCCGCAGACTCCGCGGTAACCTCGTATCCTTGTACCAACTAAACATCGCCCTGGGTGAAGTCCTCGGCTACGCCGTCGCTGCAATGTTCGTTAGCGTCGAAGGAAACTGGCGTTACATCCTAGGCTCCTCGCTGGTCTTCTCAACAATCCTTTTCGTGGGTATGCTCTTCCTGCCAGAGAGTCCCCGATTCCTAATGCACAAGGGACGCGAGGTCGAAGCGTACGCAGTATGGAAGAAGATCCGTGGATTCAACGACCTCGAAGCCAAAGACGAGTTCCTCGGAATGCGACAAGCCGTCACAGCCGAAAGCGAGGAACAAGCCCAGTCGAAGAACTACCCCTGGATGGACTTCTTTACTGTACCTCGCGCACGCCGCGCCATGGTCTACGCCAATATCATGATCTTCCTAGGACAGTTCACAGGCGTCAACGCAGTGATGTACTACATGTCGACGCTGATGCAGGCCATCGGCTTCGGCGACAAGGACGCTGTCTTCATGTCTCTTGTCGGCGGTGGGGCATTGCTGATCGGCACCATCCCGGCCGTGCTATACATGGAGCGATTTGGTCGTCGGTACTGGGCGAATGTGATGCTGCCGGGTTTCTTCATTGGTCTTCTGCTCGTCGGTGTTGGCTACACTATCGATGCTGATAAGTACCCCGCCGCGGCACAGGGCATTTACTTCACAGGTATTGTGCTGTACATGGGTTTCTTCGGCTCGTACGCTTGTTTGACGTGGGTCGTGCCTTCCGAGGTCTTCCCTACATATCTGCGCTCGTATGGAATGACGACGGCCGACGCTAATTTGTTCCTGTGCTCGTTTATCGTTACGTACAACTTCACGCGCATGATGGAGTCTATGCAGCGGATTGGTCTGACGCTTGGTTTCTACGGTGGTATTGCCATCCTCGGCTGGGCTTATCAGATTATTTTCATGCCGGAGACTAAGAACAAAACCCTTGAGGAGATTGAGGAGATTTTCTCGCTCCCTACTGCTGTTATTGTTAAGCGGAACTTGAAGCAGACGGCGCAGGTTATTCGGGACTTGTCGCGCTTCCGTCTTAAGAAAGTGTTTTCTCCTGAGCCGTACAACTAGGCTAGTAATGCATATTTGTTCGCAAGATTGAATAATGAGAAATGGAATTGGTTTTTGTTCATACAAAGTTTGCCATTGATTGCATAGTTAATGGTTCCATTTTCTATCATGGCTGAGTAGATATAGGCAAAGCTGACTATTTGTATCTCTCTCGACGTGCTACCAGGATACTCGAGGAAAGGTTTCATGGAATGCCCTCTTGGGTCCAAGGATGAGGAAGTTTGTCGACACTCCGCTGGGTAGAATCGTGAGATATATACATAAATGTCCGGAACGCGGAGCGACTAAAATTTTCCGCAGCGCCGATACATTTACACAGATACGATTCCTAGGCAAAATACCAAAATTCTCCCAATTGAATGCCGATTTTGCGATTGGCAACAACGAATGAATGAATGACCCATGGCAGCTACGGGTGGGAAGAAATGCAAGAGAAATTAAAAAAAATTGATGGGACGAGCCGGGATCGAACCAGCGACCTTGCGAACTTCAGTCGCACGCTCTCCCAACTGAGCTATCGTCCCATTTGGGATGATGATCGAGGAATAGTTATGCATCATGAACAGACTATAGCTCCCCAGGTAGCCCGTTTTTGTCTCCGCCTTCTTTACTCATTTCTCTAGATCCTAACCGTAGTCCTACGTTTGTATGACTCCTATCATAATGAATAATTTTCCACATGTTTCTAGGACTTGTATATGTAAGCAATTATCAGTTCATAACTATAGATCAGCTTAAAATAACAAGTACATAATTATGTACTGTCGTCTCACAACCTGAAATATGGTATCCGTATTCTACCAGTGCAGTCAGTGCCAACTTATATTATCTAATTAAGCCTAAATTTTTATCCCAAGTGGGACGATAGCTCAGTTGGGAGAGCGTGCGACTGAAGTTCGCAAGGTCGCTGGTTCGATCCCGGCTCGTCCCATTAGTTTTTGCTTGTTTTTGTCTTCTATTGCCTTCTCTATGTCGATGGATGGCTTACGTCTCGAATAACAAGGTCGAGCGGAGACGGGTAGACATGCTTACTTTAAGATTTTACCGCGGCTACCTCCTGCTTAAGTGCTATTTTCGAATCTAGTGAACATCTCTATTATTCGCAACCACTCCAGCCTCGGGATGATCTCTCTAGAACACATCTACCCCAAGATGGAAAGTGAGTATAAGTACAAATATAACAAGTATAAACATAAGCGTACAGTAGGCCAACAAACCGCCAACAAAACATGAGTATGTCGGGTGTAACATCAATCCCTCAAGGCTTCAAAGTCCGCTTGGATTGACGAACATATACCGTCAACTAGTGACATTTCCTCCTCTACTGGCACACCTAAGGCTCCAGCTTGCCAACTCACCGTGCACACCAAGCTTGCCCCTTTGACACTGATGATGTTGAAAACAAGCGGGGCACTAGTAACATTTCCAGGCTGCGAGAACACCATCTTGACGACCTTGCACTTTTGGACTGACCCGTCACTCGAGTTATCGAAGGCAAGCAAATTGCTCAGCTCGTACGAGGAGTCCCGCTGCTGTCCAAGTTTACTCAATGTCCAATTTCTGATGCTGGGAACGTATCTCAATAGGCCGATTGCTTGATCTTGCAGTCTCGCACCGCACGCAGCGAGATTTTTCGTCATCGAGCTCGCGGCTGCCCACATCTCCTCGGAAAAATGAGGCTCCGTTACATTCGGTGCCCGTGGATGTGCCTCGTAATAGGCAGAAACGAAAAGACCCCATGTGAGACCAGGCGTCCCAATAGACGCTCGCATGTCAACCGGCGTCCCCGAGACAAAATTGGTTACGTCAGGGCTATGAATGGCCCTGCTTAGCGCCCGGACGATCATCTGGTGCATCGTTGCCGTGAGCTTGGTGTCATGAATTCTTGAAGTCTGCAGGGCCTTTTGGACCAGCGGAGCCTCAATCTCGAGGAGTCTTACTCTGCTCTGGAGAGCGGCTGCCGGATCGAAGAACATGGGTGACCCAATCCAAGTCCCGGCATCTAGAGTGCTGGCAGATGCGCGGAGCCCAAGAAAATTGGCTATAAACTTCGGCAAGCAAACTGCAATCAATGGCTCGAGGAGAAATTTCCAAGATATAGGAAGCCTTTCGGGTGTGTCAAACGGTGCCGGAAGCGTTTGACTTGGCAGAGTCACTAAGAAAGAGGGTTTCTCCTCCATGCCAGTAGTCTGGCGCCATGCATCGAGAAAGGCACGATGGAATGCAACCCCGACCATGCCGTCCCCGAGAGCATGGGAGAACGCAAAGGCGATAAAGCATCGCGTCGCTGTGGGGTCTTGCGGCGATACCAAAGGGAGGACCACGATTCGCCAAGGTGGGATACCAGCAGGCCATGGGCGGTCAAGGATGGTTGGTAAGATCTTTTGAATTGTTGCCGTATCGCCATTGGTCCTGGCTTCGTCTTCGTGAATTATAGACAAGTGATCGTGCAGATCAATACTAGAAACCGCTTCGTATGTTGGCTTGTCCGTCTGCTTCGCCTTGATGACCACGCTTAGGTATGGGAACTTCTCGATGCAGTGTCTCAAAGGTGCAATAAATGACTGAGCGGAGTGGACATCTATATTTTCACTCGCAATTTCATAGATTGCTCCTATGACGAGCGCGTTGTAGAAGCCGACATCTTCGCGACTAATTGTACGACATTCATTGGGACCTGTGTTCCGGTTAGCGCTACGGATATAGCTCAAGAAGTATATTTCACTAACTTGCAAGTCTCATGAACGTTGTGGGGAGCGACATTTTCGTACAACGTGGTAAACGTATCTCGCCCGTAGGCTCAGGCTCCAGTGATGTGAATTTATAGGATACGATTTAGCGTGCCTATTTGAGTTTAGCGTGGTCCTGCCATTAGCGTTACCAGGATAGGAACAAGTAGAAGTTCGTAGAGCGACTACAAAACTAATCGGTATATCAAAGCAAAAGAGTGCTTCCAAGGTTCAAATCTATTATTCATGCAGAGTAACGGACGAGGCCCGGAAGATGCATAAATAAGTTGCTAAATTAGGCAATGAGTGTCACCCGCAATTGTCACAATCCTTCAGTAATGGTGTTTTTATATATGAATCGAGGTCTTTCGCAAACTGGAGTGGCTAGGACAGCTTGGGGTTTCTTGTAATAACTGTATAAAATTTCGTTCGAGCTATAGAATCATCTAGGCAACACTATCATTGTAGACCTAGGACAAATGATCTCTGCTAGCAATCTTGATCCAGAAATCATGATGCACCAACAAGGCTAAATTCTCCTGTTTCCAAACTGGCCTTGTTCCGTTGTTGATCTTGGGTCGGAACAGACGGAAGAACTACCAGCTAGTCAGCGAGAATGAATAGTGACCTTCAAGAAAAAGAAACATACCTGAACCAAGAGCTTATACGTCTCCAAAAGTGCAATATTTTTGCCTAAACAGATGCGAGTACCATATCCCCACGTGAGAATACACTTGTCCATCAAGGCAGCCCGATCTGGATCCTCCAACCAGCGCTCGGGGCGGAATTCATGAGCATCCTCGCCAAAGATCCGTCGATTTCGATGGACAACGTACGGATTGGCACCAATCTCCGTTCCAGCTGGGATAAATTGGTTATGAAGTGTCATGCCTCCTTCAGAGACGTAGCGGGGAATGATCATCGGGGTGGAGGGCTGATAGCGCATTGTCTCTTTGTAACAGGCCGAGAAGTAGGGCATATCTTTGATCTCATCGTAGAGCGGAACCGGATGGCTGAGAAGTCCTCGCCGATCATAATCGTCAATCTCGGCCACCAACTTCTCATGGACGCCTGGAGTTTGGAGCACGTATCGTAGAAATCCGCAGAAGAATGCGGCTGTTGTATCAGATGCCGCGACCATTAACACAAAACATTCGGTTTTGACTTCGTCCAGCGTAATTGTAGACCCATCGGGGTTCTTTGCGTTTAGGATATTGTCTAGGAAGTCACCCTGCTGTCGTTGTTTGGGATTTTTCAATCGCTCTTCAAGGAGCCGATCGCGAAACTAGTCAATTATTAGCGTTATACTACCTTTGACTGAATGCCAAGGTACTGAGAGGTGTATAAATACCGCCATGATCTTTCCTGTTCCTGACCCATCTCCGGGCTTGGGCATGAAATACCGTCTCGTGATGGGATTCTCCAAAAATGGCCGAGCTAGCCATGGCAAAGCCCCAACAATTGCAGCAAAAGGGGCCATTTTATGGAAGTTTTCAATCAAGCTCTCCACATCACGGCCTTGAGTGATGAATCCAATCGGTTCACCAAAGGAAAGCTGGCAGATCATGTCGTAGGCAAACCATCTGTCCGAATCAGCTTCTTGCTCACTATTCATATCTCATATGGCGGAGTTTACTAACTGCGACCAAGCAGCAAAATCCATTTCTTGACCAGTGTGGGCAAACCTCTCAGTCAACACGTTCGTCCATTGGAAAATGCGCTCATCAACCTGACCCTCGAGTGATTTCAAGTTCGTCAACGTAAACGAAGCAGCCACTCTCTTGCGCTTCATAGCATGCTCATCATGCTTAAGCGTCTGGAAAGGCGGCGCGATTTCTCCTAAAACCCCAACTGTATACACATCAGTTTTATCTACTCGGCGATGATAAATCTGGGGCAAAAACATAGGATCATCCACGGCCAATAGATTCGGTGCGGCCCGCACGATAGATCCGTATTTTTCATGATACTCAATGCCTATCGTATGCGCTTGTTTGGTGTGTAGGATCCATAGTTTGAAGAAGTCGGAGATGGAGGCCCAGAAGGGGCCAGGGAATCCGCGTAGGGGATGGAAGTAGCGGTTGTAGATGCCCCGGTAGAGGATGTAGGTTGCGAGCGCAACGACGCCGAGAAGGTATAAATGCATTTTGGTTGATTAAATAAATGCGCAATTCGTATAGTTTCGAGAAATGCTGGGTGTTTTATCAGTCATTTTCTGACCTAACTTGCATATACTACGTATGACAGGCTGATGGTCAGAAATCAGACCACCGTTCATTGGCTGAGTGAGATCATTTGAAACGTCAAGGAGACTAGAAGATGATGGTTGAATTAATCTCGAGGCGCTGCTTCAATGTTCTTAGATCTCTGCGCCTAATTTCGATTATGAATGCCAACTTTTGTAATCGTCGAGGCTCTCCCCCTTAAATTAAAATACTTGATGGAAATGCGGGATATCACAAAGTAATGATCAATTCTAATGAAAATGGATGAAGAAGAGGAACTGTCCGAGGAGAAACCAAGTAAGTACCTACACCTGGTGGGGGAAAGCCTTGTACATGACAATCAATGTGTTCTGGGTTTAATATAGGAAATGACGTAAACAGAAGTGAGAACTTCATTCTTTGCTAAGTCCTGTGAATAGTGGATAGCAGAGGTGACCTCAGTTTGTATTAATTCTAGTCAGAGGCTTTTTGTTTGAGAATTGTGATACTAAAAATACTACATGGCAGATTTAAAGGCTAAAAAAGACCAATATGACAATGACAAGGTTTATGATTGAGGCTTTAGGTAACTCTAATAGCAGAAAAGACGAAGACAAACAAATTATAGAGTCAGTTTGCTCTCCACAGCATCGGATAGGATCTGCAGCGACGAGGTCTGATTCAAAACATCCAAGAAAGGAATATCAACCTTGAAAACGGTGTAGAACCACGACCGGAACTCCGAGGCAATCATACTGTCCATTCCGTAGGAGGTAATTGGCTTGCTCGAGTCGATCTTATCCAATCCCATGAGCAGCAGGTTCGAGAAGCGCTTCCTGACAAGAAGAAGAATTGCTTCGTTGAGGGTGGACGCGGATGCAATTTCGCTGTTGGTTGAGACCATGGTCTTGAGGACAATGGCGGGGATCCCCGCGGCCCAGGGGAGGGCAGATACAGAGGTAGCGGAGGATGACACAGCAGAATCCTGAGAAGCAGGTGAATCGAGCGATGCAGATAGAAGAACGGCTCTGGGATCTTGCATTGTGCCGTTGCTGACGTCAAATCCTTGATCGAGCAGTTTGCGGATGGCCTGCGGCTCCAGTCCCGTGAGGATGTGCGAGGCAGAAAGACGGTCATACTCGAGACCTGGGGCCAGTGACTTTGGTCCATCAGCCGAAGTGTGGGCGAGTGCGAGGTCGACGACCTGGATCAGCTCAGCTTCGTTGAGAGGCTGGATACCCTTCCGGAGGAGGAGCGCCTCGATTTCCGGGTTTTCATGAAGATAACCCACCTCCGAGATCATTCCGAGACCGATGGAGACGATGGGCTTTCCGACGCTGCGACGGTATCTTGCGAAAGCGTCAAGGAAGCCGTTGGCAGAGCAGTAGTTGGATTCGGTGGCTGTACCAACACTGCCCGAGACCGAAGAGGTCAGGAGGAAGAAGTCCAGTTCGCTGTCACCGTGAGCTTCTAAAGCATGGTGCAGGTTCCAGGTTCCTTGCCATTTGGGCTGGATACCCGTATGCCAAGCCTTATGGGTCATGGTGGAAAAGAGGGCCTCACTGAGACCCATTGCGGCTTGAATCACACCGCCAATGGGCTTGATGCAAGCGGCGACGGCGGCATCGGCATCGGAGGCATTGACGATGTCTCCGCGAACAACTTTGACAACAGCACCAGAGGCCTCAAGGTTAGACACCAGCTCACGGGCTGCAGGCTTGTCACAGCCAGAGCGACCGAGGAAAGTGAAATGACGAGCGCCGCGATCGAACATCCAGCGGCTGAGACTGCGACCTAGACCACCGAGACAACCAATGAGGAGGTAAGACTTGTTTGGGTCAAAGGTGGTGAGATGGCGCGCATGGGCAACTTGGATGAGACTGGATGGGTTCTCCAACGAGATCACGACCTTACCAATACGGCCCTTGGTAGAGAAGAAGCGGTATGCTTGAGCGATATCACTAACATCGAAGGTGGAAATGGGAACTGGCTTGACAGTGCCAGCTCGGTACAGCTCCAAAGCCTCGGCAAATTTACTAGAAGAATATTAGTTGGTGTTGTAAAAAAAGAATGGAGAGGAAATATTACGTGATCCAAATGTTGCGGTAGTGTTCATCTTCGTGGTAGAAGAGCTCCGTCAGATCAAAGGCAGTGAAGGTCACGTTACGCAAGAACATGCGCATATCCAACTGTCCGGCATCGATAATGTCGCGCTTGCCAACCTCCACAAAGCGGCCAAAGTTGGCACAACATTGCCAAGTGGCATGCAGCAGATCGCCTGTCAGGGAATTGACGACGACATCAACACCCCGACCGTTGGTGGCGGCTAGAATACCGGCAACAAACGAATCATTCCGGGAGTTGAAGATATTCTCACGAGGAACCCCAAGTTCGTTGACAAGATAATCTTTCTTTTCATCTGTGCTGACGGTGGTATACACGGTCGCTCCGCGTTGAAGAGCGATCGCAATAGTGGCGGTTCCAAAGGCACCGGCACCGGAATGCACGAGAATAGTTTCGCCGGAGCGCAGGTGAGCACGATCATCCAGGGCATATAGAGCAGTTCCATAGATAACAGGCAGGGTGGGCATCACTTCAAAGCTCTCGTGGGGCAGCATCTTGAGACAAGCCCAGGCCGGGACCCGCTCGATGGTGCTGAAGCTATTTGGTGCCAGGACAACAACGCGATCACCAGCAACGAGATTGGAGACATCTGAAGCAACGCCACGGACGATTCCACTGAACTCAATGGCAGCCGTGCCCTTGCGGGTTTCGATCTTGCCAGACAGCGTGTAGATGTCTTTGGCGTTGAGACTAACAGCCTTGACTTCTATTTCAACCTGACCAGATGGAATCTCGGTGGGGGGATTGGCCAGACGTTGGAAATAAATTGAATCAGTAATGCCAACACGCTTGATGGCAAGCTGAGCAGGGGACGCTTCGGCCAGAGTCATGGTTTCGACCTCGTCAGTTCTGCGCTTGCTGAACAGATCATTGAGTGTGGTATCGGGCAGGAATCGGCTCACGTGGAGGAGACCATTGTGCCAGACAAACTCCTTGTCATCGGCCGTGTCCTCGACCGTGAGTATGTGCTCGACTTTCGTGCAAATGGCATCGCGACCGGTGCCGCTGGGGTGCTTTCCAACGTCCAGAACCACAAAGCGCAGAGCTGGTTGTTCGAGCATCAGGGCACGCGAGAGACCGCTAGACAGAGAGAGATCAGGAGCATCACCAGTCACAGTGGAGGCGCCCGTCAGCCAAATGAGCTCTGCAGCGTTGTCCGTGACGATCTTGAAACGCATCATCTCCTCTGGTGTCATGGTTGGGATGAAGGGGGTCTCCATCTCCAGTAGGGAGATGACAGTCGACTGCGAGATCATCTCCTCAGTCACTTCATCAAGGCGTGCAGAGGAGATGTCCTCCGCGACAAAGAACTGGTGGAGAGCATTCGCCATCTTCGACGGTTGATCATGAAGCAGGACCACGCGGCGGTTCCATTTGCGCTGTGGCTGAGAAGAAAGAACAAGAGTGATTCCAAAGGGTAGATTGAATACAGTGCATCCAGACTGAACCAGAATGTCAGACGGGACACTCTCTGTTCGGGCAACAATGATGCCATTCACATCGAGCAGACTCAGAAACTGGTCCACCTTCTTCAACGACTTGGGGTATGTGCTATGAGGAAGCAAAACAACGTCGTACTTCTCCTCGATCTCCTCGATCTTCTCGCTCTCGGCGGTCTTCCATTCTCGGATGCGAGGGAAATCGGTCTTCTCATCCAAAAACTCCCGCCATCCCTGGGTCTTGCAGTCGCATCCCTTGCCGAGCTCCAACACGCGCAGTCGAGGATTCTTGTGCGCAGCCAGATCCAACAAGGCGGAAACAACACCAACCTTGCCATTGTCCGCCAAATCGGGGTGGTTGACAAGAAAATCGGTGATGACCTCTTGCAGATGAGGTTGATCAGCGGTTGTCAGTCGGCTAAGGTCTGGCTTCCAGACCACTCGCAAGCATGGGTGACGGCCTGTGTCGGAGTCTTGTTCAGCCTTGCCGGTGTACAGAGACAGGCGAACACCGCGCATGTTGATCACAGAAGACCCAGAGCCATCTTGCAATGAGGCATCAATCGACTTGGTTCCAAACCCGGTGCTCTGAGACAGAGAATGGATAGATCCGGATGAATTAACACTCTCTGTGCTGGGAGTGTTAATCTCGCACAGGTCGAGGAAGACGGGTAGATGGGCGCGAAGTCGGTTGAGGTTACCGGCCGTGCCACCCATTATGGCGGCCTGCAAACAGGCATCGATGGTCAATGGGTGAACAGTGTAGTAATCGCCTTGATACGATGTTCGGGCGACACGTTGCTTGATAACCGTTTCAGAGACGGCAGCTGGGTTGATTCTCTTCTTGTCTGTCTTCATCGACACCAGAGATTGGAATGTGGGACCAAAGACAAGCCCTTCCTCGGCCAGCTTGGAGTACCATGGGCCCATTGACCATTGCTCATATTGGGCGGTATCGACTGTGATAGCCGGCAAGGACTTTCGGTCGAGTCTTATGCAGCCTGTGCAATGTGAGACTGCGGCTCCAGCCTGCCACGATGAGATAGCAAAGTCATACCAAGTGCTGGAGGTGGATGCCTTGGAAATGCGAGCTGGGGAGACGGTTGTGTATAAATCAGCCTGTTGATGTTCATCGGCGTGTACGATCAATGCGGAGGCGATGTTGACGTTGCGCAAAACAAATGATGAGTCAGCCTCGGCAAGGTTCTTGATCTGTGAAATGGCCTCGATCGCCATGGAAATGTATCCAGCAGCTGGGAAGACAACCTGGCTCTCAAGCTTATGGTCATTCAGCCAGGGCACCTCGTTCAGTCGCACAGTATTCTTCCAGACTCGGTCAACACCGTTACCAGCGGCCATTTCTGATCCTAGCAATTCATGACGCGGGTAGGGGCGACTGCGAAGATCACTACTCAGTCGTGACTCTCTCCACAGCAGCTGGCTGTAGCTCCAGTGGTAAGTAGGAAGATCGGGAATAACCTTGGCCATGGCAGAAGAAGTATCGTTGACGGCCATGATGTTGATATCATGTCCACGGATGTAAAGTTCTCCAGCGAGGGTCTTTAGGCAGATATCGGCGTCTTTACCACGGACAAGGGTAGCGCTGTATGGCGCATCGTCGATAGAATATTGCAATAATGTTCGAATCTGCTTGACGGGCAATTGTAGGGCTGAATGGGGTCCAATCTCAATGAGATGGCATTTGCCCTTCTCCAGGATTCTGGTAACGGCTGCCGAAAACTGCACGGAGTTCTCGAGATTCTGGCGCCAATAGCTGTGAGGCAATACTGCTGTTGTCTTACGGCTGTACCAGTTGGGCCCGTCTACACCCACACTCGAAAAGAACTGGATGTCTTTGTCGATATAATTGGCGGGAAGAGTTGGCCATGCCTGCTCAATAAGGCGTTCATACTCTTCACCAATCTCCTTCATCATATAAGAGTGATAAGCCTTGCCACCTGTCTGTAGTTTGCGAGCGAATTTTCCTGCCTGGGAGGCTGTCTGCAAGAGGGTTTCCACACCGGAGACGCTACCAGAGATTGTCACACTCTCAGGGGAATTGACACATGCAACAACCACTTCCTTTTCGAGAGAAAGCTCTGAAATCAACTCTTTGGCCTCTTCTGCGCTACCGCCAAGTGCCATCATGGATCCTTGAGATTTGAGCTGGCCGACAACATGTCCCCGGTAATAGGCAATCATGATCGCCTGGGCTTCACTCAACAATCCAGCGGCGTATGCTGCAGCAATTTCTCCAGAGGAATGACCGGCCACCATTTGAGGAGCGACGCCCCAGCTGTTAAGTAGGTTGACGAGACCGATTTGCACTGCAGTACACAGAGGCTGAGAGAATCTCGCATCGCCGACGCGACTGGTAGCAGCGGGCTCCATTAAAACATCCTTGATCGACCATGCGGGTGCCTCAGGCAGCGTCTGCAGCACATTATCGAGGTGGTCGATGGTGTCCCGGTAAATCGGGCTCTGCTCGAACAGTTGACGGCCCATCTCCGCCCATTGAGCACCCTGGCCGGTGAAAAGGAAGGCGATGTCCAATGCCGGAAGGGTTTTAGTGACCAATCCCTCGACGACGAGATCAGTTGTTGCAGTGGCCTGACTGGCAAAGATATAACCACGCTGGGACAGCTTCGATCGACGGTTTGCGAGTGTATGGGCGAGGTCCACAAAGTCATAGTGGGCGCCGTTGCGGATGCTATAGCTGAGATCGGTGATCCGGGCCTCCAAAGCTTCAACGGTAGAGGCAGACAGAGCTAGAAGGTATTTCTTCTCTGCAGGTTGGTTATGTGTGATTGCCTTGGGAATCTTGTTGACTGAGGCCAAATACTGAATCGGATCTTCCAGAATCTACCACGGTTAGTATCGCAGTATTTTGGATTGGAGAGTAAATCACTCACTGCATGGGCATTTGCACCGCCATAACCAAACGAGTTAATGCTGACACGGCGCATGGCAGATGGCCAGTTGGTAAGTTTGGTCACGATTTCCATGTTCCAATCCGCCAATTTGACTGTCTGGTTAGCATCATGACTCTCATTAAACTCGGATACAGGACTCACGCTTGGGGTTCAACTTGGTCACGCCAACTGTGGCAGGGATAGCCTGGTGCTCGAAGGTGAGGATTGCCTTGATTACAGCAGTGATTCCACTGGCTGCCTCACTGTGTCCGACATTTGTTTTGTTCTAGGTTTCATTGTTCAGCAGACCGCGCATTTATGGTTGAGTTGAAATACTCACAGCACCAATTAGCAAAGGAGATCTTCCCTTGCGCTTGAAGACCCGGCTCAGAGCTTCAACTTCCATGGGGTCACCGACGGCAGTACCAGTACCGTGACATTCGACGTAGTCAGTGTCTTCTACGAAGAGTCCAGCCATGCGGTAGGCCTTGCGGATGACTTCTGCCTGTCCTGAAATGCTGGGCTGAGTGATACCGGAGGTTTTACCATTTCTAGAACAGTTAGTATGCTTAGACGCATCTGGATCGAGAATACATACGCATTGACGGCGCTGCCACGAATCACCGCGCGGATTGGGTCGCCATCTCGCAGAGCAGCAGACAGCCGCTTGATATACAAAGCGCTGACACCCTCAGCACGACCGTAGCCATCGGCACTCGCATCGAAGGTGTGGCAAGTCGAGGTTGGGGAGAGAACGCCTCCCTTCATGGTTCCGAGATGCTGCTCCGGGCCCATGATCAAGTTGGCACCGGCCACCACAGCGCCTTCGCATTCCCCAGCCTTGATGGCGTTGACGGCGTTGTGGAGACAATAAATTGATGATGAACAAGCTGTGTCGACAGTGAAACTATTGATCTTGTCAGATTGAAAGAAAAGTCCATTGATAGCTAATGACCACATACCTAGGACCGCGAAGGTCAAAGATGTAGCTCAGACGGTTGGAGAGAATTGCAGTACCGGAACCAGTGGCACTGTATCGGTGCAGCGACTCCGGATCTCTGGCCTGCATGGTCTGAAAGTCCACGGTGAAATTACCGACATAGACACCAATGTCTGCGCCGGCAACCTGCTTGAGGGAAACACCAGCACTTTCAAAGCATTCATAAACAACCTCGAGCAGCTTGCGCTGCTGAGGGTCCATGTATGTGGCTTCAAGATTGTTGATCCCAAAGAAGGAGTTTTCAAATTGACGTACATCCTCCTTCAAGAAATAGCCGCCCTTGGTATTCATCACACCGGCACGATCGCCTTCGGGGTGGAAGAATCCGTCGGCATTGAAACGTTCCTTCGGAATTTCGCATTGACCAGTTCGCTCATTGACGAGCATCTCCCAGAAGTCATTGGGGGAGGAGACGCCACCGGGAAGTCGGCAAGCTTTATCGGTTAGCTCTATGGACTCGAGAAGATGGAGTAATACTTACCCATTCCGACAATCACAATGGGGTCATTGGTTGGCTCGGGTCCATTGGAAAGAGTAGCCTCGAGAGAAGAAACGTCGATAGAACCCATTTCGTCGGTGTAAACGTAGAATAGAATTGTGGTTGGGAATGGAATTGTCAATTGTCAAATTCTTGAGGATTCGGGAATAAACTTGCACTCTTCAAACTGTGTATATATATCCCCTGTACTATTCTATATAATCTCTAAATGTATACAGCAAGGATCTGACCAAGGGTGCAGTGACAAAGTGACAAGGCTCACGATCTCACCGTCAGACGTCAGGCTTATACGCGGTCAGATCGGTCAGATCGACCTATACTTTAACCCTCCCACAGGCCAATTAAGCATCGGAAAAACCAAAATGAAGTCCGTTTTAATTACAGGGTCAGTTTTGTTTTGTTTGTTGGATCTCCCAATATTGACGAACGATTCAGTTGTGGAAAGGGAGGCATCGGCGAGGCCTTGGCTCTTCAGTATCGCGCTCGAGGTACAACTCCCATTCATTATTCATGTGCAACTCATTAAACCAATCAGGTTGCACTGTTCTGGCCACTGTTCTGCCCTGGGAATCTAGAGAGCATCTTTCTTCCGTTGGCATCGCTTGTTTTGAGTTAGATGTGACGAAAGATGACTCCGTCCGAGCCTTGCGCAAAGCAGTCGAGGAGAAGATTGGAGATCGACTCGATATTCTAGTGAACAATGCGTAAGTCTTCGTGACAATCAATCTTCGATTTGGTTTGTTTCAATTTAACAATATATAGTGGGATCTGTAAGCTTCTGTTGATGCAGTACAGGATGAAATAATACTAAGAAGCAGGCTATACAATGACCGCCATCGACACCGATGTTAAACAAGTGCAACAGATGTTTGACGTCAATCTCTTCGGACCAATTCGAATGGTAAATATCTTCCACCCCTTGCTAATTCTAGCCAAAGGGTGTGTCGTCAATATTGGCTCTGTCGGAGGGGTTGTACCCTACATGTATGGCTGTATGTCTATCTGAAATATGGGTTCGGCTGAAATCCACAACTGACTGCAATGTAGCTTCATACAACGCTAGTAAAGCTGCACTACATCACTGGGGAAATACACTCCGAGTGGAGATGAGCCCATTGGGGTCTGTCAATTATCCACCTCTCTACCTTTTCGCTCGCTAATCGTTCGAACAGCGTCCGAGTCATCAATGTAATATCTCAAGTCAGTATAATATATGAGTTTGGAGACTAACAACGCATCTAGATTATATCTGGCAATATTGGCACCAATATCCTTGACCGTGATTCATCGCGTACTCTCCCTCCAGGTACGTCGGCAACCCCTGCAGTTTGGCTCCCAAATTGTCAACTAATGAAATATGTAGACTCATTCTACGCTCCTCTGCAAACGGAGTTCCAAGCGCATGTCCAACGAGTACCCGGTAAGCTGAAATATTGAATATTGTTCGTGCAAAGTAGGCTGATCAACAGATACAACCGATCGCATGGTGTATGCCAAATCGGTGGTGCAGCAGTCACTAAGAGCATGTCCACCAGCCTGGCACTGGGTAGGCAATACCTCGACCCTTGTGTGGTTTATGGATATCTTCGCGTTTCGCACTATCTGGGTAGGTTTTTACTCTTCGATTTTGGACACATGGCATCCACTAATAATAACAGGACTACGTGCTATGGCCTGTCTTTAGTCTGGGGAAATTAAAGCGCGCGATGAAATCCAGGTCTATCTAGATAACCAATCGACAATTACTATCTTTCAATAAGATTACTAGTTAGCTTCCAAAATTTAGTTGAACTGCGGCGAGCGAGCATTTCGATTCTAGGGCACATCCATTGTAGTGTTTCTGCTGGTTTAGCTTAATTCCTTACATACAAATAGGGTAATACTCAGGTATAAGATATGCTTTATTCAAAATCGAAAACATTATAATGTTATCACTTTTCTGGATCGAAATAATCCATGAGTGTTTTGTTTATATTATTGTATAACTCCGAGCATCTAGTCTATGTAAATCATAAAGCCGAGATTCTGTTAATATGGCCATTAGAATGTATGACGTCCAATCTAGATTGAGTCTGTGCTTCTGTGTCGTTCAAAATCCCAGGTCTGACGATCTGACACTGTTTCTGACAGTCTGACATGCAGGGTGTTACTACTTTTGAAATATATAAAACCGATCAAATCCATCGCTACCTAGGTAACATCGAGTTCAAACAGCTATCTCCTTTTAACATTCCCATCACCATGTCTCAAACTTCCGGGTTTCCCAGTCTTCGCCCCGCCTATATTCTCAAGGTGTGTTATCAAATGCAAAAGCATCTCACTTGACTAACAAAGACATAGCTGCAAGTAGGAGAGGGCCAGCCTGTTGGTATGAAGATACTATTGTGTACATTACATCGCCTCGGTCTAATCATTTTCTGTAGGCGCAACATCTTCAGGGTCGACCTTTGTCCACTATGTGAGTTTCCAGTCTCAATCTACCAGATGAACTGATTCCTAACTTTTGTTCAGAGCACCCCAGGCGGAAGCATCTCCACTGTAGAGGGATTTTCACCTAGCATCGATGCCGAGGTTGTATTTGCTGGCGACTGGTTGTATTTCGATCCCGATCAGCAACATAGTCGGATGAATGTCAAGGGTGTTGCAAGGTGGGTTTATATCTCACGTGCTTAATTATATGAATCCCACTGACAAATCAATCAGAACCACTGAAGGCGAAGTGAGTACCGTCAATATCAGCAAGAAAACATAGAACTAATGAAGTGGCAGGGCATCAACTTCGCCTATTCGGGCGTTTCCGGAGTTTCGCCCGACTTGGGAGCCATTTTCCAAGGACAACCGAAGACTATTCCATTCGGATTATCTAGTTAGTTCTTTGACATAAATCTGTATGATATAATACGCTAACACATTTTCTAGCCATGAATCCCACTTTTGAGGTTGGTCATCCCCGTCTCAAGGACCTCGAGAACAACACTTGGGTTGGCAATGGCCGATTTTCGTTGGAGGGAGACAAGTTATACGTGGAGGTCCGCATCTCGCAGGTTGTTTCCAGCAAGGATATGGATTAGATGGACTCTTTGTGTTGATAGTAGCATCAAATCAGCTTCTAAACTTGCCAATTGACCCATCAATATATATCTTTAACGAACAACACATACAAAATCAAATAAATCAAACCCGCGAAGGGGCAGATTGGCCAAAGGTCAGATGCCTGATTTTGCAGGGTTGATGTCTCAATTCGCCTGAATTATGCCTTATTTTAGACTGTCAGGAATCACAGGATAGAGGGCTCAGCAAAGTATTCAAAAACAATGAAGGTATTCCCATATAAATCTCCGTATGCATCTATTTCTAGGCGCTGAAGCTGCGACCGTACAACTAATTTATGAGGTGGGAATAGCTTCAATTCAATGGTTTATATAGTCGGGGATGGTTCTCAACGCTAGGGATTCGAAGAAACTGATATTTTGTATGGTGGGAATAGCTTCAATTTACAGTTCACGGGATAGAGCGGTGTCAAAAGCGGTCTATAATTCAGGCATATTCAGGCATCAACCCTGCAAAATCAGGCATTTGACCTTTGACCGCCCTGCCCCTTCGCAGATCATAACAAAAACCAGGCCTAGGGGGACCATATCCCGGTCTGACACAATCGAGTAAAAATGAATAACATTTGAGTATGACGGATAAGTTACTCTAATGACCACGACTCATCCCGAATTCGCATGAATGGCGCCATATCAACATCTTGACCCTGTTCCCTCTTCAGCTCCAACGCAGTCCGTCCGTCCCCAAGATACGACCACATATTTTCATCCAGGTATTTGATCTCGTAATCCTCAAAACGAGGTGTCTTGAGCGTCTTGAGCATATGAAGCATACTTCCAGACCACAGCTGAATTCGGTTGTTATACTTCATCCATGATTCACATGATTCAGCCCATACTGAATGCCCATCGTGCCAAGTGTCTACATGGCGCCGCCATTGTGTCGTTACGCTTTGCTTGGGAGTCAAAGAGTGCAAATTCTCGTTGCTGATCTTGGCAGCGCACTGAAGCGCATATTCGACTTGGGCTTCGTGCTGTTGGATTTAGAGGGTCAGCTAAGCATTTCACCAGAGTCGAGCTCGAGAGGGATTCATACAGTAATCAAAACGGAACCCTGGGCCCAGTTTCCCGTTGGTCCACCAATGAAGAAAAAGTTGGGGAAGTTTGGTGTGCTCATGCTGAGATAGATGTTGGGGGACTTTTCCAGTTAGCCTTCCTTTCTCTATTCTCTATATCTGTAGGTGGGGTATTACTTTTGCCCATTCTTCGCGCATAGTTTGTCCATTCTTGCCGGTCACGGTACTGGATATGTTAGAGTCATATGCCATACTCAGTGGAAACAAAAGAAACTCACAAGTGAGGTGCGAAAGCAACATCAAAACCAGTGGCACAGATGATCAAGTCGAATTCGTGCTCAACTCCTTCTTTTGTTTCGATTCCCTTTTCAGTAAACCGCGTGATTCCACTCTTGATGACTCGGACGTCTTGATTGTCAGCCTTTTGCAAAACGACCCACACATTCAAGAAATGAACTTACTGTCTTCTGTCAATGCTTCCAAGAAGCCATCGCCGGGCTGCTATGTCAGCGCACCTACTTTCAGAAGATATTTGTAAGAACTTACAGTAGGCCTACGACATCCAGGCGAAAAGTCAGGCGTGAATAGCTTGGCCAGGTCCTGCCGGTCTGGTCCAACACGTGCCTTAATCATCTGGGAAATCATCTCGGTCGTCATATCATGCATGGGATGATCACGCAGGAAGATTGGGAATCGCTCTTGCATGACTCCATCGACAGATTTGCGATATTGCAAAAAGCGAGCAGGATCGTTACGGAATACTTCTTTCTCAGCCTCGGTATAGAAATGGCTTCCAGCCGGTGCGGGCGGAGCTGACTTCTCAGGTTCATCGGGAAACAAGCGCAGATCTTGGAATGCCGCTGGGGGAACAATCCATTGCGTAGAACGTACAAACACTGAGAGTGATTTGACGTCTAACGGTGGGAGTCAGCAGAAGGTTATATCAGAGGGGGGCATAGGAGCATACCCTTGACAATTTGAGGAATGATTTGAATCCCAGATGAACCAGTTCCAATGACTGCTACTCGTTTATCCTTCCAGTCAATAGAGGAGTTCCAGTTGGCTGTGTGCGTAAGGATGCCACGATAGTTGCCGATGCCGTCAATTTTAGGCCCTAGAAGGATTAGCACCAGATCATAGATGCAGTCAAAACATGAGCATACATTTCCATTTATTCAATGGCCCAGAACCATTCACTAGAACATGGCATCGATCCGTAAAGCGAGAGCCGTCTTTGCGCTGCAGCTCTAGTTGCCCTACATCAATTAGTTATCCGTGATTATATTTGATGGTAGGAAGACAAACATTCGCCATCATCTTCGCACCAAGTAGCCTCGACTACCTCCGTTTCAAATCGAATAAAATTGTATAGACTATACTTCTTGGCAAAGTTGACAAAATATTGCTGGATTTCCGGTCCTCTGGCATAATATCCACTCCACTCCGGATTGGGTTCGAAGGTGAAGGCATATGAATGAGCCGGAACATCACAACCCACTCCTGGATATCTAATACATTGATTATTTGAATTAACACTTGTTTAATAGAGTTTGTTTAACGGGGGGAAAAGAGGGGAAAATAAAACGTACTTGTTTTCAAACCAGGTTCCTCCTACTTCGGTGTTTCTACAAAAGCGTCAATAGTAGATACATCAAGTCTAGCAAGGCGGTTCCTTACTTTTCGTAGACAGTCAGTTCATAGTTGGATAGCATATTCTTTGCCTTGTAAGCCATCATCAAACCAGCTGCACCAGCGCCAACGTGGACCACTTTGAGCCGCCGTGGCTCCGAGTGGCTTTTTTCGACATAGTTGTTCGATGTAGAACCCATGATGAATAATTGGCTGATCAAAATTTGCACACGCTCGGCCAAATTATTTATATTAAGCCTTTTGGGTCGATTTCTGACTGTCTGACACGAAGCGTCATGCATTCTGACCTGACATGCATCTTTAGCGTCTAGCCGAAATTAGCTAACGTTCCATGTGGTCAGATCTCAGCCTCCATCAAGGAACTCCTGTTTGCATTGAGATCTCCGATATGCAGGTCTCCGGATGAAAACCAATGAATGATTGACATAGGGAGAAGGAAAAAAGAAGATGCAGAAGGTAAGCCAAGCTACTGAAAATAGTTGCTACACCTAAAGCGGAGTAAATGGCTCATTTCCTCAACAGCTTATTGTCATCTGTAGATGAGTATGGAATTAATGAGTATGGAATTAAAGGGGTCATGCCTCGTAAACTGATGGCACGATTCAGCTGTCCTGACAATTTGGCCCCCATCAGTGTCAACCTTTGAAATATAAATACCATACTGAATCATCTCACATTGAACAAACAGAACATCATTTGTAAGATTCAATCTAAGCACTCAAAAGTTGAAGCTTGGCGATCAACATGCATATGCAAGGAACCATGGCTGCATCTCCCCTGCTCTTCCTGTTTGGGGTTCTCTCCTTCGTCTATCTAGCAGCCGCCTCTAACATCTCGTCTCTCGTGTCTACCCTTTCTTCCTCCTCCCAGATTTACTACCCCAGCGATGCTGACTGGGCTGACACCGTCCAGCGATGGACCGCGTGGGACGAGCCCACCTTCTCTGTGGCCATTAAGCCTGCCTCTGTTGCGGAGCTCCAGTCTGTTGTACGTTTTGCCTCTGTCCTTATTCTTTTCCATATCTGACTATGAAATAAAACAGGTCAAATACGCTTCCAAATATAATATCCCTTTTTTGGCCAGTGGTGGAGGCCATGGATATAGTACCTCTTTCGGAGGTCTTCAGAACGGTTTGAAGATTGACCTAAGCCTGTTTAACAGCGTCAGTATCGACAAATCTGCAAGCACAATGACTATCGGTGGTTCTGTTAAGTTCTCTCAAGTCATGGGACCTCTCTTCGAGGCTGGAAAGGAGATTCGTAAGTATCTAGTCCATGATATGGGGTGCGGATTCTTCTCTCTAACACTTTACTAATAGAAACCGGCTCTTGTCCTTGTGTGGGAATGGTAGGTGCTACTCTCGGCGGTGGTGTTGGCAGATACCAAGGCCTTCACGGTCTCATACTCGATGCTTTGAAGTCGGTCCAGCTCGTCACCGCTGCTGGCGATCTTATCACCGTCTCTGCCACGCAGAACAAAGAACTATTCTGGGGCCTTCGTGGCGCTGGATTTAACTATGGAATTGTTACCTCGGCTACATATAACGTCCACGATCTCACAAACGAAGGCAATGTGCTCAACGCCGACTTTATGTTCCCTGCTAGCCTCAACGAAACTTATTTCAACATCTTGGCTAGTTATGGAACTTTGCCCGCCGGTCTGTCCTTGTATACCTTGGTCATGAATAGTCCTTCCGTGGGAGTAAGTTCTTTCAACTCATATGCTATCAGCAGCCTGGCTCATTTTATTTAGCCCGTTATCCTGCTGAACGCCGTCTATCCCGGAGCTGAGCAAGAAGGACTCGATCTTCTTGCCCCCTTCCTCAACCTGACCTCTATTCAACGCAACATCACCATGATTAAGTGGGATGCCGTCGATGACGACGCCGGTTTCGGTCTAGCCACGGCTTTCTGTGTCAATGGTGAAAAGCACGATATGTGGTCCCTCGGTGTACGCTCCATCGACGCAGCAACACACATCGATTACTTCAGCAAGCTCGTTCAGTTCTGGGAAGACTATCCCTCTGCGTCAGGAACCACCTGGCAGGTGGAGTATTTCCCCATCCAAGCTGTCACTGCTGTTGCGGATGCCTCCACTGCCTATCCCCATCGCGAGATCAGTGCCCATGAGTAAGCCTTCTCTGTTTCATTATGTATCCGTGTGATTTTGGACACCCATTTAACACTTGATTAGAATGTTTTCCTTTAACATTACCGACTCCTCCCTCGGCGATAAGATAGACGACTTTGCCCTTGCTGCCCTGGAGTCTTTCAACGCGACCAGTGGCTTTGATGGTGATATGCACATCTACGTCAGCTATGCCCACGGCACCGAGGGATTGGATCCCATGTATGGCGCGGAGAAGCTGCCTACGTTGCTGAAACTGAAGAAGAAGTGGGATCCCAAGGGTTTGTTCAGCTATAACAATGGGTTGCCCAACTGATGAACGTTGTCCTTGATAATTAGAGTTCATGTTGTATTCTATATTCTAGGATAGTTTGCCAGTTAATGAAAGATGTTATTATACGTTCTACTGACCAAATTTCCTCTCTCTGATCACCTGATCTGTCACTATGAAGCTATTCAGAGATCATCTTATCTGCCTACGGAGTACAAAGCAATCTAAATTAATTCTATCACTACCAATCATAGTATAACCTCATTCTAAAGCGGCACTTAAGTAGTATAGAGTAGGGCTTACCGAATGAATTAAATATGACCAGTAATTCATTCTATTTGTGGCGCAAATATATAAAGAAGCTCAAGTCAGAATGAAAATTCTACCATTGTACTATCGTTATGACAAATTACGATCGCATTTAATCAATCAGATACTCTATATTTTATAGCCATTTAATGGCTTTTTTAGAATTAAAGTATGTCTGTTATTGGTGGTGGTAGAATAAATTTACATTGATTGACAGATCAGGTGATCAGGTGATCTCTGAATAGCTTCATATTCACGGATTATTAGGTAATCTCAATATAAAATCTTTGACCCTCCAGGTTACAATTTAAAGATAGATGGTATTCAATTGCAAAAAAAATGTATTGTTAAATGTACTCCTTGCAAAATCCCCGAAATATATTCTAACTAAAGCTAATTTCTCATCAACTCGGCTAGGTTCAAGATGTTCATGGTAAATTTGGGCGTGATTCTCATTTCCTAGGTGTGCTTCGACTCATTTTTATTGCTCAATTTACGTGGAGGTGCGTATAAATATATCGTTCCCATTCAGTATCAAGTATCAAGTATGATAGGCAGTACATCCAAATCATGCACTTCTTCCTTCGTATTCCTTCTCCAACTCACCCAAAAATCCCTCAATCTTCTTTCCCTGAACCAGGACCTCCTTACAGTCAAGCAAGACATACAACATCCGCCCAGCCTGTGTCTCTCCAGCAGTGATATTCTTCCACTTGTGCGCCGTCGCCCGCTGCACACTAATGTCACCCTGCTTCATTATGCGTGTCTCGCCGGAGTCCAGGGTCAACTCAAAATCACCATCCATCACAATGCCATAATCGATGGACATGGCCCGATGCATGGGCGACTCCACTCCAGGACCAAAATCGATCATACGTACGACCGTGCCGTTGGTGATGTGGAGACCGGGCTTTGTGTTGGTCAGGTCTGCGTTCATATGAAGATGTGTTAGGCTTGGTTAGACTAACCTCGTTCTCCTTGGCATATTTGATATCTTTGTCCTCGTTGAGGTCGACGGGGTTCTCATGGGTGGAGTAGATAATATTGGCAACAGCCTGGTTCTCACCCATGACACGGTGGTGGTCGCCATTGTCGGTGACGAGGAAGTGACCTTTACCGTCTTCTTCTTTGTTGCCGGTAATGAGACGTTGGGTCGCGCGCAGACCTGGGGCTGGGAAGCCGTCGGTGATGAAGTTGATAGCGGCAGTGGTAGTCATGATGAATGTTTGTGTAATGGGATGTTTGATGTGTTGGGTGGATTTAAAAGTAAGGAGATAGCAATCTTATATATTTAGAAATATATTTCTTTATGATACTTGGTACCTGAATCTGACATTATCTGACATTATCTGACAATGACATCGGGGAACGCTTAAGCATGACTTGTCAGAGTAGTTCCCCCATCAACAATCCAGCTACTACCAGTGACATAACTCGCTTTGGGGCTACATAGGAACAAGATCAAATCAGTTATCTCGTCCACATGTGCAATCCTTCCCATTGGCACGGCCTTTGCAATCAGCGCCTTCAATTCCGGATTCCCTTGCACGGCGCGGTCCACCATAGGCGTATCAACCCACGAGGGGCACAGGCAGTTGACACGGATATTGTATTGCGCATTATCCAATGCTTTTCTTTTGTTAGGACTTTTCTCTTTCTGTCCATTTAAATCATGTCAGACGTACCGGCGTTTCGAGTCAAACCAAGAACGGCATGTTTAGACGTGGTATACTGCGTCAATAAAGGCGTCGCCACGAACGATGAACAAGACGCCATATTGAGAATAACACCCCGCGTAGAACCCCGATCGGGATTTTTCGAGCTCACGGGCTTCAGCTGTTGCTCTTTCATGGCGCGAGACATAACCTTGGTGAGAAGGAAAGTCCCTTTGACGTTCACGTCGAGGAAGCGGTTAAATTCCGGCAGGGATGCTTCGGCAATCTCCGCTGCGACTTGGACACCAATCTACATAGAGGCATCAGAAAATCAAGTAGCAAGAAGATGGAGAGAAAGCTCATACTCCAGCCGAATTCACCATGTAATCAATTCTTCCAAACGCCTGCTTCGTCTCTGCTACCACGGATTCCACCTGCTCCTCATTGGTCACGTCGAGGGTCAATACGAGTGCTCGATATGCAGGGTGTGTTGCCAATTTCTTGCTTTCTTCGGCTGCCTTCTCAGCGCTCTCTCGGTTCAAATCGGCAAAGACAACGCCAGCAGCTCCTTCAGAAGCAAAGGCCAACGCGCAGGCCCGGCCAATCCCGCTCCCTGAACCAGTAACGAGAGCAAATCCGTTGATGCTCATTGTGCTTGTGGAAATAATGACAATAGTGATATTTTAGATGCGGTTATGCTAAAGTTAAATATTTCCGTTGGAATTGGTGGTATCAGATGTTTCAAGTCAGCCTCAAGCCACCTGCAGTCAGGGTCAGACGGTAATATTTCTAATTAGTTAACTTTCGGAAAAACCGGGAAATTCTATGTACAATGCGTGTAGTTGATAGAGGGAGAACCATCTACTCGGAACAAGTTGGCTTTTGGGGTCGCTCATGTCCGGAATAGATTATGATGTACTTTGGTTCACCCTCTACCTCCCCTTCTTTCCCTTCCATTTCCAAATCAACCGATGAACTATGCCGTGTACTTTGCTCCCAAGATGTAGGCAACTCATATTCGATCCGCACATTTGGCTGTTTAGCCAACTCAGCCAGTGCCGGATTATGTTGAATCAACATCTCCACTAGTTCCTGCTGGCTTGGCCGAGGCGCTTCCCGCACGGCCACGTGGCAGCCACAATTGCTGCATTCTACCACATCTTCTTGGGAAGACTGATAAGGACTATCCTCGGTTGTAGTGGTTGTGGTGCATTTCTTCCATGGACGAAATAATTGCTTCCGTATCGTGCCATTGCTTCTAGAAGCTCCCATTTCAAAGCCGCGGGATAGCATTCGGGTACTCCATTTGACTGGGCAGCCTCTGGACGACATAGATTCGTTAGATGTATCCAAGGAAGAAGACACCGCGTAGCTGGATCGGGGAGTGTGTGGCCTGGAATTATCGATGTGGATTAAAACATTTCCATTTTTGAATTCCCTGGGATGCAAAGACGGAGGAGAGACCAATGTGTCCATATGGAGAATTTCCGGATCCAAGGCGATCTGATCATCATCGGTTGTAAGATCAAATGGTAGAGAGTCGAAGTCGAAGTCGAAGTCGAAGTCGCCGAGTTCTGCATCTGTCGTCTGCGATGGTGTGGTAAGTGATATCTCGTCCGGGCTCCACGGAATGGTGCCTTCGAAAGGCGAGGGAGTATTCACGTCGAAATTTGCCATGTCGAAGTTTGCCTGCCATTCGAGGTCGATGGGAGGATACAAAGCGTCCATGGGATCCGGAAATGTTTCTCCAATTGAGTTTCCAGCGGTATTTGCTGCAGACAAATGAGGGCTACCATCTATGGAAGGCGTTAAAGCCACGATGTTGAAGGGGATTGGCTGGTTTTGCAGCTTCCTCTTCGCCCCTGTAATTGAGTTAGTGGATGGATACAGTCTGGCCCAGGAAAGAGAAAAACATACGAAGCTTGCGTTGTGAGATACGATTTTGGATGCGTTTGCGCAAAGCTGGCTCCGATATTTGACTCCAATCCTCTTTATCGATCATTTTATCAATTTCATCAGT
The DNA here is from genome assembly GCF_015533775.1 of Penicillium roqueforti. Lineage (NCBI taxonomy): Eukaryota > Fungi > Ascomycota > Eurotiomycetes > Eurotiales > Aspergillaceae > Penicillium > Penicillium roqueforti. The sequence goes on from NW_024067584.1 coordinate 133,956, forward strand.
TGAAGCCATTTTAGCCATTGTTGAGTGATAGATGATTGAAGGTAATCAAGATAGTAGTCAACGCGTGCGAGAAGTGGATAGAAATAAGACAATTTTTGAATAGCATTCCCATTTATACTTCGTACTGGATAAGCATTCTTCAGATAGATTATCGTGATCTTGCAGGAGTATAACCTCTGCTGCCGTTCCAACCTACAACATGCCTCGTGTTTTCTACGAGCTAAACCTCGACGGGAGCGGATGTATGCAGTCAGCATTGAAAAAAGATGTCAGCAATGATCAAAGGTACCCTGCAGGAGAGACGGTATTATTACTGCATTTTTTAATCATTTTAAGAATAGTTACGGTTGTTATGCTACTGTAATACTCTATTTTTATATAGTATTCTAGAGTAAGATACCATAAAATACCCGCACCCATAGTGGACAAATCATACAAAATTAAGTGTATTGTTACAATACAACGGTAACATATTCGGTAACCGAGCTGGACACGCAAGACCCTAAAGCACCATAGTAAATGTGATAAATCACAACTTGATAACTATCTGTAGTCTGTAGGAACTTTTACTTCTAGGTTGACGCTATTCAGGTAATTTATACCATCTTTATTGGTTTAGACACACATCTCCAGCTTTTGGCAACGGAATTATCGGTAATCTTTGAAATGACCATAATACGGCGTCCTACTTTCTTGGTAATTGACATATAGTACTAATAAGCCTTATCAATATCTATCGGCAAATAGAGAAATAAAGTAAATATTTGGTTTGGTTGTTGGGATACTGAAACGCTGAGGTCTTTGGACGATCGCCGTCATGCATGAGGCGGCGGACGAGGCTCCACAACCTCACCACTCAGCGAGAGGCTATCTGGCCGGCCCCAACCAACGGGACCCTACCAGAGAATTTACTGGTCGACTACGGAGTACTCCGTACGATGTGGTCAAGCTGGAGAAACCGGGCCGGTGGCAAATCGGAGTTGAGAATTCACATCAGCCCCGCGGGGTGCCGTACGACATCCCACCCAACGGACCGTCGGGTTGGTCCGATCCGCCATCAATAGTCGGGTACGGGTTGCCTCGGACGAAACTAATCCGTGGAGGAGATGGAGTCTCAGCAAACGAAGTGAATCGAGGCGCCCTGCGGCCTCTTTCGCTCCGTTTGGATGTTGACAGCCGGAGAAGGCAGATATAGATAGTAGCTAGTCCTAACCTTCTCTCTTCATCAATAAAATTCCGAATTGACATCCCACCTACTCCCATCCAACTAATTTCAGTAGCTCGGCAACCGTCAGTCACAAGTGTAGAATATATCGCATTTACTATGATGTTTAAGGTGTCCAGCTCGCTTACGTGTATCCATGCTATTGGAATGCTTTTGTTACGAATAAAGGCCGAGATGCTTCTTTTGTTATTTTATCTGTACTATTAGCCGACATACGGAGTAACACGAGGACAGATCCACTAGCAAAAATTCCCCGATATCCATCTTTCCGCCCCCATACCTTTCCAGGTATATGGTCGGGATGGTGAGACGACTACCCCGTGGCTTTTCGCTTAATGTAACGGTTCAATTTCTAAGCAAGTCAAAGCAGATCGGGATTTCCGATAATCAAGATGTATTTTTAGTTTATGGAAAACGGTCCAGCCGGGTCTTGTGGAGAGCCATTTCTATGACTTCTGATAAAATGAGGGGTTGGTACTATTAATTCACTCGAGGAAGCGCACTAGTAGATCTTGATTCTTCACGGGTTGTATATGATCAAATAATCATTTCCATGGAGTGCTTCGCATGAATCATGATTTCTCGCTTCCAGTTCATAGTACCCATGAATCAAACGTACCATGCGTACACGGCACGTGGCACTATGCACCCGCTTCATCCGAATCCGGTCTAGTTATCATGTAAGAGAGGCTGAGATTGGCTATATTCGTGATGATAATGATAGAAATGAGCTCGAAAATGGGGCGAGAACAATGCAAAAATGGGTTGAAACAAGAATTGAATATCTATTTTGGCCAAGTGCTACAAAATTGGAAGTTGTATGAGTGAATTAGCGTTAGTTATTTGTTTGGGGGATTTTCGTAGCGATTGATAATTCAACCAGCCGCTTGTAGATACTTACAATTTGTATGTAAATCTCTAGCATAATTAAGTCACTTTTATCATATCAACTGCTTTATCATCAGGGGGTTAGATCATGTAGGAATCAGGTAGAATATCAGATTTTTTTGGGATCAAAATGCATGTCTTTTTACTCTGTAAAACTAGAAGTGGGCAGAATATATGGCAGCTATTATGGCAGAAATTATGGTGGTACTTAATTAGGAAGGAGGTACTGGAAGTTCAGGCAGAGGGGGGGGGGGGGGGGGGGGGTAAATTAAAAAGGGGGAAGGTTACAATAAAAAAACAATTTTTAAAAATTAAAAAAC